>NC_092708.1:286120361-286210361 GCF_047496885.1 Scyliorhinus torazame | reverse complement strand
AGGATGGATGGATGGCTGGATGTATGGCTGGCTGTACGGATGGATTGATGGACGGATGGCTAGATGGGTGACTGGATGGATGGATGGCTGGATGGATGGCAGGCTGAAGGGTTGGATGGATGGATGGATGGCTGGATGGACGGCTGGATGGATGGATGGCTGGATGGATGGCTGGCTGGAGGGATGGATTGATGGATGGATGGCTGGATGGATAGATGGATGGATGGCTGCATGGATGGCTGGCTGGTGTGATGGATGGATGGATGGATGGCTGGATGGTGGGATGGCTGGAAGATTGGCTGGCTGGAGGGATGGATGGATGAATGGATGGATGGCTGCATGGATGGCTGGATGGAGGGATGGCTGGATGGATGGCTGGCTGGAGGGATGGATGGCTGGATGGATTGCTGGATGGATGGCTGAATTGTTGGATGGCTTAATGACTGGCTGGCTGGAGGGATGGATGGATGAATGGATGGCTGGATGGATGGCTGGATGGATGGATGGCTGGATGTATGGCTGGCTGAAGAGATAGATGAATGGTTGGATGGCTGGATGGATGGCTGTATGGAGGGATGGCTTGATGGATGGCTGGCTGGAGGGATGGATGGATGGCTGGATGGATGGATGGATGGCTTGATGGATGGCTTGATGGATGGCTTGCTGGAGGGATGGATGGATGGACGGCTGGATGGATGGCTGGATGGGTGGATGGCTGGATGAAGGCTGGCTGGAGGAATGGATGGATGGATGGCTGGATGGATGGCTGGTTGGATGGATGGCTGGATGGATGACTGGCTGGAGGTATGGATGGATGGATGGATGGCTGGATGGGTGGCTGAATGGATGGATGGCTGGATGGATGACTGGCTGCAAGGAAGGATGGATGGATGGATGGCTGGATGGATGGCTGGATGGATGGATGGCTGGATGGATGGCTGGCTGGAGGGACGGATGGATGGATGGATGGCTGGATGGATGGTTGGATAGATGGATGGCTGGATGGATGGCCGGCAGGAGGGATGGATGGCTGGATGGATGGCTGGCTGGAGGGATGGATGGATGGATGGATGGCTGGATGGATGGATGGATGGCTTGATGGATGGCTTGATGGATGGCTTGCTGGAGGGATGGATGGATGGACGGCTGGATGGATGGCTGGATGGGTGGATGGCTGGATGAAGGCTGGCTGGAGGAATGGATGGGTGGATGGCTGGATGGATGGCTGGTTGGATGGATGGCTGGATGGATGACTGGCTGGAGGTATGGATGGATGGATGGATGGCTGGATGGGTGGCTGAATGGATGGATGGCTGGATGGATGACTGGCTGCAAGGAAGGATGGATGGATGGATGGCTGGATGGATGGCTGGATGGATGGATGGCTGGATGGATGGCTGGCTGGAGGGACGGATGGATGGATGGATGGCTGGATGGTTGGTTGGATAGATGGATGGCTGGATGGATGGCCGGCAGGAGGGATGGATGGCTGGATGGATGGCTGGCAGGAGGGATGGATGGATGGATGGATGGCTGGAAGGATGGCAGGATGGATGGATGGCTGGATGGATGGCTGGCTGGAGGGATGGATGGATGGATGGCTGCATGGATGGATGGCCGAATGGATGGCTGGCTGAAGGGATGGATGGATGGATGGATGGCTGAAAGGATGGCTGGATGGATGGATGGCTGGATGGATGGCTGGCTGGAGGGATGGATGAATGGATGGATGGCTGGATGGATGGCTGGATGGCTGGATGGCTGGATGGATGGCTGGCTGAATGGATTGTTGGATGGCTGGATGGCTGGATGGATGGATGGATGGCTGAATGGATGGCTGGATAGATGGCAGGATGGATGGATGGATGGATGGATGGCTGGCTGGATGGATTGATTGATGGATGGATGGCTGGATGGGTGGCTGGATGGATGGATGGCTGGATGGATGGCAGGCTGAAGGGATGGATGGATGGATGGATGGCTGGATGGACGGCTGGATGGATGGATGGCTGGATGGATGGCTGGCTGGAGGGATGGATTGCTGGATGGATGGCTGGATGGATAGCTGGATGGATGGCTGCATGGATGGCTGGCTGGTGGGATGGATGGATGGATGGATGGCTGGATGGTGGGATGGCTGGATGGTTGGCTGGCTGGATGGATGACTGCCTGGAAGGAAGGATGGATGGATGGATGGCTGGATGGATGGCTGGATGGATGGCTGGATGGATGGCTGGCAGGAGGGATGGATGGATGGCTGGAAGGATGGCAGGATGGATGGATGGCTGGATGGATGGCTGGCTGGAGGGATGGATGGATGGATGGCTGGATGGATGGATGGCCGAATGGATGGCTGGCTGAAGGGATGGATGGATGGATGGATGGCTGAATGGATGGCTGGATGGATGGATGGCTGGATTGGTGGCTGGCTGGAGGGATGGATGAATGGATGGATGGCTGGATGGATGACTGGATGGCTGGATGGCTGGATGGATGGCTGGCTGGGCGGGTGGATTGATGGATGGATGGCTGGATGGATGGATGGATGGATGGATGGATGGCTGGCTGGCTGGCTGGAGGTATGGATGGATGGATGAATGGCTGGATAGATTGCTGGCTGGAGGGACGGATGGATGGATGGATGGCTGGATGGATGGTTGGATGGACGGATGGCTGGATGGATGGCTGGCAGGAGGGATGGATGGATGGATGGATGGCTGGAAGGATGGCAGGAAGAATGGATGGCTGGATGGATGGCTGGCTGGAGGGATGGATGGATGGATGGCTGGATGGATGGATGGCCGAATGGATGGCTGGCTGAAGGGATGGATGGATGGATGGCTGAATGGATGGCTGGATGGATGGATGGCTGGATGGATGGCTGGCTGGAGGGATGGATGAATGGATGGATGGCTGGATGGATGGCTGGATGGCTGGATGGCTGGTTGGATGGCTGGCTGGGCGGGTGGATTGATGGATGGATGGCTGGATGGATGGCTGGATGGATGGATGGATGGATGGCTGGCTGGCTGGAGGTATGGATGGATGGATGAATGGCTGGATAGATGGCTGGATGGAGAGATGGATGAATGCATGGATGGCTGGATGGATGGCTGGATGGAGGGCTGGCTGGCTGGATGGTTGGCTGGAGGGATGGATGGATGGACGGATGGCTGGATGGATGCAGGATGGATGGATGGCTGGATGGACGGCTTGCTGGAGGAATGGATTGATGGATGGATGGCTGGATGGATGGCTGGATGGATAGATGGCTGGATGAATGGCTGGCTGGAGGTATGGATGGATGGATGGATGGCTGGATGGATGGCTGGATGGATGGATGGCTGGATGGATGACTCGCTGGCGGGATGGATGGATGGATGGATGGCTGGATGGATGGCTGGATGGATGGATGGCTGGATGGATTGATGGATGGATGGATGGATGGATGGATGGATGGATGGCAGGATGGATGGATGGGTGGATGGATGGATGGCTGGATGGCTGGAAGGCTGGATGGATGGATGGCTGGATGGATGGCTGGAAGGATGAATGGATGAATGGATGGATAGCTGGATGGATGGCTGGATGTAGGGATAGCTGGAGGGATGGATGACTGGAAGGATGGCTGGATGGATGGATGGCTGGAAGGATTGCTGGCTGGAGGAATGGATGGATGGATGGATGGCTGGATGGATGGCAGGATGGATGGATGGCTGGATGGATGGCTGGCTGGAGGGATGGATGGATGGATGGATGGCTGGCAGGAGGGATGGATGGATGGATGGATGGCTGGAAGGATGGCAGGATGGATGGATGGCTCGATGGATGGCTGGCTGGAGGGATGGATGGATGGATGGCTGCATGGATGGATGGCCGAATGGATGGCTGGCTGAAGGGATGGATGGATGGATGGATGGCAGAAAGGATGGCTGGATGGATGGATGGCTGGATGGATGGCTGGCTGGAGGGATGGATGAATGGATGGATGGCTGGATGGATGGCTGGATGGCTGGATGGCTGGATGGATGGCTGGCTGAATGGATTGTTGGATGGCTGGATGGCTGGATGGATGGATGGCTGAATGGATGGCTGGATAGATGGCAGGATGGATGGATGGATGGATGGATGGCTGGCTGGATGGATTGATTGATGGATGGATGGCTGGATGGGTGGCTGGATGGATGGATGGCTGGATGGATGGCAGGCTGAAGGGATGGATGGATGGATGGATGGCTGGATGGACGGCTGGATGGATGGATGGCTGGATGGATGGCTGGCTGGAGGGATGGATTGCTGGATGGATGGCTGGATGGATAGCTGGATGGATGGCTGCATGGATGGCTGGCTGGTGGGATGGATGGATGGATGGATGGCTGGATGGTGGGATGGCTGGATGGTTGGCTGGCTGGATGGATGACTGGCTGGAAGGAAGGATGGATGGATGGATGGCTGGATGGATGGCTGGATGGATGGCTGGATGGATGGCTGGCAGGAGGGATGGATGGATGGCTGGAAGGATGGCAGGATGGATGGATGGCTGGATGGATGGCTGGCTGGAGGGATGGATGGATGGATGGCTGGATGGATGGATGGCCGAATGGATGGCTGGCTGAAGGGATGGATGGATGGATGGATGACTGAATGGATGGCTGGATGGATGGATGGCTGGATTGGTGGCTGGCTGGAGGGATGGATGAATGGATGGATGGCTGGATGGATGACTGGATGGCTGGATGGCTGGATGGATGGCTGGCTGGGCGGGTGGATTGATGGATGGATGGCTGGATGGATGGATGGATGGATGGATGGATGGCTGGCTGGCTGGCTGGAGGTATGGATGGATGGATGAATGGCTGGATAGATTGCTGGCTGGAGGGACGGATGGATGGATGGATGGCTGGATGGATGGTTGGATGGACGGATGGCTGGATGGATGGCTGGCAGGAGGGATGGATGGATGGATGGATGGCTGGAAGGATGGCAGGAAGAATGGATGGCTGGATGGATGGCTGGCTGGAGGGATGGATGGATGGATGGCTGGATGGATGGATGGCCGAATGGATGGCTGGCTGAAGGGATGGATGGATGGATGGCTGAATGGATGGCTGGATGGATGGATGGCTGGATGGATGGCTGGCTGGAGGGATGGATGAATGGATGGATGGCTGGATGGATGGCTGGATGGCTGGATGGCTGGTTGGATGGCTGGCTGGGCGGGTGGATTGATGGATGGATGGCTGGATGGATGGCTGGATGGATGGATGGATGGATGGCTGGCTGGCTGGAGGTATGGATGGATGGATGAATGGCTGGATAGATGGCTGGATGGAGAGATGGATGAATGCATGGATGGCTGGATGGATGGCTGGATGGAGGGCTGGCTGGCTGGATGGTTGGCTGGAGGGATGGATGGATGGACGGATGGCTGGATGGATGCAGGATGGATGGATGGCTGGATGGACGGCTTGCTGGAGGGATGGATTGATGGATGGATGGCTGGATGGATGGCTGGATGGATAGATGGCTGGATGAATGGCTGGCTGGAGGTATGGATGGATGGATGGATGGCTGGATGGATGGCTGGATGGATGGATGGCTGGATGGATGACTCGCTGGCGGGATGGATGGATGGATGGATGGCTGGATGGATGGCTGGATGGATGGATGGCTGGATGGATTGATGGATGGATGGATGGATGGATGGATGGATGGATGGCAGGATGGATGGATGGGTGGATGGATGGATGGCTGGATGGCTGGAAGGCTGGATGGATGGATGGCTGGATGGATGGCTGGAAGGATGAATGGATGAATGGATGGATAGCTGGATGGATGGCTGGATGTAGGGATAGCTGGAGGGATGGATGACTGGATGGATGGCTGGATGGATGGATGGCTGGAAGGATTGCTGGCTGGAGGAATGGATGGATGGATGGATGGCTGGATGGATGGCAGGATGGATGGATGGCTGGATGGATGGCTGGCTGGAGGGATGGATGGATGGATGGATGGCTGGCAGGAGGGATGGATGGATGGATGGATGGCTGGAAGGATGGCAGGATGGATGGATGGCTGGATGGATGGCTGGCTGGAGGGATGGATGGATGGATGGCTGCATGGATGGATGGCCGAATGGATGGCTGGCTGAAGGGATGGATGGATGGATGGATGGCAGAAAGGATGGCTGGATGGATGGATGGCTGGATGGATGGCTGGCTGGAGGGATGGATGAATGGATGGATGGCTGGATGGATGGCTGGATGGCTGGATGGCTGGATGGATGGCTGGCTGAATGGATTGTTGGATGGCTGGATGGATGGATGGATGGCTGAATGGATGGCTGGATAGATGGCAGGATGGATGGATGGATGGATGGATGGCTGGCTGGATGGATTGATTGATGGATGGATGGCTGGATGGGTGGCTGGATGGATGGATGGCTGGATGGATGGCAGGCTGAAGGGATGGATGGATGGATGGATGGCTGGATGGACGGCTGGATGGATGGATGGCTGGATGGATGGCTGGCTGGAGGGATGGATTGCTGGATGGATGGCTGGATGGATAGCTGGATGGATGGCTGCATGGATGGCTGGCTGGTGGGATGGATGGATGGATGGATGGCTGGATGGTGGGATGGCTGGATGGTTGGCTGGCTGGATGGATGACTGGCTGGAAGGAAGGATGCATGGATGGATGGCTGGATGGATGGCTGGATGGATGGCTGGATGGATGGCTGGCAGGAGGGATGGATGGATGGCTGGAAGGATGGCAGGATGGATGGATGGCTGGATGGATGGCTGGCTGGAGGGATGGATGGATGGATGGCTGGATGGATGGATGGCCGAATGGATGGCTGGCTGAAGGGATGGATGGATGGATGGATGGCTGAATGGATGGCTGGATGGATGGATGGCTGGATTGGTGGCTGGCTGGAGGGATGGATGAATGGATGGCTGGCTGGATGGATGACTGGATGGCTGGATGGCTGGATGGATGGCTGGCTGGGCGGGTGGATTGATGGATGGATGGCTGGATGGATGGATGGATGGATGGATGGATGGCTGGCTGGCTGGCTGGAGGTATGGATGGATGGATGAATGGCTGGATAGATTGCTGGCTGGAGGGACGGATGGATGGATGGATGGCTGGATGGATGGTTGGATGGACGGATGGCTGGATGGGTGGCTGGCAGGAGGGATGGATGGATGGATGGATGGATGGAAGGATGGCAGGAAGAATGGATGGCTGGATGGATGGCTGGCTGGAGGGATGGATGGATGGATGGCTGGATGGATGGATGGCCGAATGGATGGCTGGCTGAAGGGATGGATGGATGGATGGCTGAATGGATGGCTGGATGGATGGATGGCTGGATGGATGGCTGGCTGGAGGGATGGATGAATGGATGGATGGCTGGATGGATGGCTGGATGGCTGGATGGCTGGTTGGATGGCTGGCTGGGCGGGTGGATTGATGGATGGATGGCTGGATGGATGGCTGGATGGATGGATGGATGGATGGCTGGCTGGCTGGAGGTATGGATGGATGGATGAATGGCTGGATAGATGGCTGGATGGAGAGATGGATGAATGCATGGATGGCTGGATGGATGGCTGGATGGAGGGCTGGCTGGCTGGATGGTTGGCTGGAGGGATGGATGGATGGACGGATGGCTGGATGGATGCAGGATGGATGGATGGCTGGATGGACGGCTTGCTGGAGGGATGGATTGATGGATGGATGGCTGGATGGATGGCTGGATGGATAGATGGCTGGATGAATGGCTGGCTGGAGGTATGGATGGATGGATGGATGGCTGGATGGATGGCTGGATGGATGGATGGCTGGATGGATGACTCGCTGGCGGGATGGATGGATGGATGGATGGCTGGATGGATGGCTGGATGGATGGATGGCTGGATGGATTGATGGATGGATGGATGGATGGATGGATGGATGGATGGATGGCAGGATGGATGGATGGGTGGATGGATGGATGGCTGGATGGCTGGAAGGCTGGATGGATGGATGGCTGGATGGATGGCTGGAAGGATGAATGGATGGATGGATGGATAGCTGGATGGATGGCTGGATGTAGGGATAGCTGGAGGGATGGATGACTGGATGGATGGCTGGATGGATGGATGGCTGGAAGGATTGCTGGCTGGAGGAATGGATGGATGGATGGATGGCTGGATGGATGGCAGGATGGATGGATGGCTGGATGGATGGCTGGCTGGAGGGATGGATGGATGGATGGATGGCTGGCAGGAGGGATGGATGGATGGATGGATGGCTGGAAGGATGGCAGGATGGATGGATGGCTGGATGGATGGCTGGCTGGAGGGATGGATGGATGGATGGCTGCATGGATGGATGGCCGATTGGATGGCTGGCTGAAGGGATGGATGGATGGATGGATGGCAGAAAGGATGGCTGGATGGATGGATGGCTGGATGGATGGCTGGCTGGAGGGATGGATGAATGGATGGATGGCTGGATGGATGGCTGGATGGCTGGATGGCTGGATGGATGGCTGGCTGAAAGGATGGATGGATGGCTGGCTGGATGGATTGATTGATGGATGGATGGCTGGATGGGTGGCTGGATGGATGGATGGCTGGATGGATGGCAGGCTGAAGGGACGGCTGGATGGATGGATGGCTGGATGGATGGCTGGCTGGAGGGATGGATTGATGGATGGATGGCTGGATGGATAGCTGAATGGATGGCTGCATGGATGGCTGGCTGGTGGGATGGATGGATGGATGGATGGCTGGATGGTGGGATGGCTGGATGGTTGGCTGGCTGGATGGATGACTGGCTGGAAGGAAGGATGGATGGATGGATGGCTGGATGGATGGCTGGATGGATGGATGGATGTCTGGATGGCTGGCTGGATGGATGGATGAATGGTTGGCTGGATGTATGGATGGATGGCTGGATGGATGGCTGGATGGATGGATGGATGGATGGATGGATGGATGGATGGCTGGATGGATGGATGGATGGATGGCTGGATGGATGGCTGGATGGATGGCTGGATGGATGGATGGATGGATGGATGGATGGATGGATGGATGGATGGCTGGCTGGCTGGATGGATGGCTGGCTGGAGGGGTGGATGGAAGGCTGGCTGGAGGGATGGATGGATGGATGGCTGGATGGATGGCTGGATAGATGGATGGCTGGATGGATGGCTGGCTGGAGGGATGGATGGATGGATGGGTGGCTGGATGGATGGCTGGATGGATGGATTTCCGGAAGGATGGCTGTCTGGAGGGATGGCTGGATGGATGGATGGCTGGATGGATGGCTGGCAGGAGGAATGGATGGATGGATGGATGGCTGGATGGATGGCTGGATGGATGGATGTCTGGATGGATGGCTTGCTGGAGGGATGGATGGATGGATGGGTGGCTGCATGGATGGCTGGATGGATGGCTGGATGGATTGCTGGCTGGAGGAATGGATGGATTAATGGATGGCTGGACGGATGGCTGGATGGATGGAAGGCTGGATGGATGGCTGGCTGGAGGGATGGATGGATGGATGGCTGAATGGATGGCTAGATCGATGGATGGCTGGATGGATGGCTGGCTGGAGGGATGGAGTCATGGATGGATGGCTGGATGGATGGCTGGATGGAAGGATGACTGGATGCATGGCTGGCTGGAGGGATGGATTGAATGATGGATGGCTGGATGGCTGGCTGGATGGATGGCTGGCTGGAGCGATGGATGGATGGATGGATGGCAGGATGGATGGCTGGAAGGATGGATGGCTGGATGGATGGCTGGCTGGAGGGATGGATGGATGGATGGATGGCTGGATGGATGGTTGGACGAATGGATGGCTGGACGGATGGCTGGCTGGAGGGATGGATGGATGGAGGGATGGATGGATGGATGGCTGGATGGAGGGATGGCTGGATGGATGGCTGGCTGGAGGAATGGATGGATGGATGGATGTCTGGATTGATGGCTGGATCGATGGATGGCGGAATGGATGGCTGAATGGATGGCTGGATGGATGGATGGCTGGATGGATAGCTGGCTGGAAAGATGGATGGATGGATGGATGGTCCGATGGACGGCTGGATGGATGGATGGCTGGATGGATGGCTGGCTGGAGGAATGGATTGATGGATGGATGGCTGGATGGATGGCTGGATGGATGGATGGCTTGATGGATGGCTGGCTGGAGGGATGGATGGATGGATGGATGGCTGGATGGAGGGAAGGCTGGATGTAGGGTTGGCTGGATGGTTGGCTGGCTGGAGGGATGGGTGGATGGATGGATGGCTGGATGGATGGTTGGCTGGAGGGATGGATGGATGGCTGGATGGACGGCTGGATGGATGAATGGCTGGATGGATGGCTGGCTGGAGGGATGGATTGATGTTTCGATGGCTGGAATGATGGATGGCTGGATGGATGGCTGGCTGGACGGATGGATGGATGGATGGCTGGATGGAGGGATGGCTGGATGGTTGGCTGGCTGGAGGGATGGATGGATGGATGGATGGCTGGATGGATGGCTGGCTGGAGAGATGCATGGATGGATGGATGGCTGGATGGACGGATGGTTCGGATGGATTGCTGGATGGATGGCTGGCTGGAGGGATGGATTGATGGATGGATGGCTGGATGGATGGCTGGATGGATGGATGGCTGGATGGATGGCTGGCTGGAGGGATGGATGGATGGATGGATGGCTGGATGGAGGGATGGCTGGATGGTTGGCTGGCTGGATGGATGGATGGATGGATGGATTGTTGGATGGATGGCTGGATGGAGGGATGGCTGGATGGATGGCTGGCTGGAGGGATGGATGGATGGCTGGATGGATGGCTGGATGGATGGATGGCTTAATGGCTGGCTGGCTGGAGGGATGGATGGATGGATGGATGGCTGGATGAATGGCTGAATGGATGGATGGCTGGATGTATGGCTGGCTGGAGAGATGGATGGATGGATGGATGGCTGGATGGATGGCTAGATGGAGGAATGGCTGGATGGATGGCTGGCTAGAGGGATGGATGGATGGATGGATGGCTGGATGGATGGCTTAATGGATGGATGGCTGGATTAAAGGCTGGCTGGAGGGATGGATGGAAGGATGGCTGGATGGATGGCTGGATGGATGGCTGGATGGATGAATGGCTGGATGGATGACTGGCTGGAGGGAAGAATGGATGGATGGATGGCTGGATGGATTGCTGGATGGATGGATGGATGGACGGATGGCTGGATGGATGGCTGGCTGGAGGAATGGATGGATGGCTGGCTGGATGGATGGATGGCTGGATGGATGGCTGGCTGGAGGGATGGATGGATGGCTGGATGGATGGCTGGATGGATTGATGGTTGGATGGATGGCTGGCTGGAGTAATGGATGGATGGATGGATGGCTGGATGGATGGCTGGATGGATGTATGGCTGGATGGATGGCTGGCTGGAGGGATGGATGGATGGATGGATGGCTGGATGGACGGCTGGATGGATGGATGGCTGGATCATGGATGGATGGCTGGAGGGATGGATGGATGGATGGATGGCTGGATGGTTGGCTGGATCGATGGATGGCTGGATGTATGGCTGGCTGGAGGGATGGATGGATGGATGGATGGCTGGATGGATGTCTGGATAGGGATGGCTGGATGGATGGCTGGCTGGAGGGATGGATGAATGGATGGATGGCTGGATGGATGGCTGAATGGATGGATGGCTAGATGGATGGCTGGCTGGAGGGATGGATGGATGGATGGATGGCTGGATGGATGGCTGAATGGATGGATGGCTGGATGAATGGCTGTCTGGAGAGATGGATGGATGGATGGATGGATGGCAGGATGGATGGATGGATGGATGGCTGGATGGATGACGGGCTGGAGGGATGGATGGATGGATGGATGGATGGCTGGATGGATGGCTGGATGGATGGATGGCTGGATGGATGGCTGGCTGGAGGGATGGATGGACGGATGGCTGAATGGATGGCTGGATGGATGGCTGGATGGATGGCTGGATGGAAGAATGGCTGGATGGATGGCTGGCAGGAGGGATGGATGGATGGATGGATGTCTGGATGAATGGCCGAATGGATGGCTGGCTGAAGGGATCGATGAATGGATGGCTGGATGGATGGATGGCCGAATGGTTGGCTGGCTGGAGGGATTGATGGATGGATGGATGGCTGAATGGATGGCTGGATAGATGGCAGGATGGATGGATGGCTGGATGTATGGCTGGCTGGACGGATGGATTGATGGACGGATGGCTAGATGGGTGACTGGATGGATGGATGGCTGGATGGATGGCAGGCTGAAGGGTTGGATGGATGGATGGATGTCTGGATGGACGGCTGGATGGATGGATGGCTGGATGGATGGCTGGCTGGAGGGATGGATTGATGGATGGATGGCTGGATGGATAGATGGATGGATGGCTGCATGGACGGCTGGCTGGTGTGATGGATGGATGGATGGATGGCTGGATGGTGGGATGGCTGGATGATTGGCTGGCTGGAGGGATGGATGGATGAATGGATGGATGGCTGCATGGATGGCTGGATGGAGGGATGGCTGGATGGATGGCTGGCTGGAGGGATGGATGGCTGGATGGATTGCTGGATGGATGGCTGAATGGTTGGATGGCTTAATGACTGGCTGGCTGGAGGGATGGATGGATGGATGGATGGCTGGATGGATGTCTGGATAGGGATGGCTGGATGGATGGCTGGCTGGAGGGATGGATGAATGGATGGATGGCTGGATGGATGGCTGAATGGATGGATGGCTAGATGGATGGCTGGCTGGAGGGATGGATGGATGGATGGATGGCTGGATGGATGGCTGAATGGATGGATGGCTGGATGAATGGCTGTCTGGAGAGATGGATGGATGGATGGATGGATGGCAGGATGGATGGATGGATGGATGGCTGGATGGATGACGGGCTGGAGGGATGGATGGATGGATGGATGGATGGCTGGATGGATGGCTGGATGGATGGATGGCTGGATGGATGGCTGGCTGGAGGGATGGATGGACGGATGGCTGAATGGATGGCTGGATGGATGGCTGGATGGATGGCTGGATGGAAGAATGGCTGGATGGATGGCTGGCAGGAGGGATGGATGGATGGATGGATGTCTGGATGAATGGCCGAATGGATGGCTGGCTGAAGGGATCGATGAATGGATGGCTGGATGGATGGATGGCCGAATGGTTGGCTGGCTGGAGGGATTGATGGATGGATGGATGGCTGAATGGATGGCTGGATAGATGGCAGGATGGATGGATGGCTGGATGTATGGCTGGCTGGACGGATGGATTGATGGACGGATGGCTAGATGGGTGACTGGATGGATGGATGGCTGGATGGATGGCAGGCTGAAGGGTTGGATGGATGGATGGATGTCTGGATGGACGGCTGGATGGATGGATGGCTGGATGGATGGCTGGCTGGAGGGATGGATTGATGGATGGATGGCTGGATGGATAGATGGATGGATGGCTGCATGGACGGCTGGCTGGTGTGATGGATGGATGGATGGATGGCTGGATGGTGGGATGGCTGGATGATTGGCTGGCTGGAGGGATGGATGGATGAATGGATGGATGGCTGCATGGATGGCTGGATGGAGGGATGGCTGGATGGATGGCTGGCTGGAGGGATGGATGGCTGGATGGATTGCTGGATGGATGGCTGAATGGTTGGATGGCTTAATGACTGGCTGGCTGGAGGGATGGATGGATGAATGGATGGCTGGATGGATGGCTGGATGGATGGATGGCTGGATGTATGGCTGGCTGAAGAGATAGATGAATGGTTGGATGGCTGGATGGATGGCTGTATGGAGGGATGGCTTGATGGATGGCTGGCTGGAGGGATGGATGGATGGATGGATGGCTGGATGGATGGATGGATGGCTTGATGGATGGCTTGATGGATGGCTTGCTGGAGGGATGGATGGATGGACGGCTGGATGGATGGCTGGATGGGTGGATGGCTGGATGAAGGCTGGCTGGAGGAATGGATGGATGGATGGCTGGATGGATGGCTGGTTGGATGGATGGCTGGATGGATGACTGGCTGGAGGTATGGATGGATGGATGGATGGCTGGATGGGTGGTTGAATGGATGGATGGCTGGATGGATGACTGGCTGCAAGGAAGGAGGGATGGATGGATGGCTGGATGGATGGCTGGATGGATGGATGGCTGGATGGATGGCTGGCTGGAGGGACGGATGGATGGATGGATGGCTGGATGGATGGTTGGATAGATGGATGGCTGGATGGATGGCCGGCAGGAGGGATGGATGGCTGGATGGATGGCTGGCAGGAGGGATGGATGGATGGATGGATGGCTGGAAGGATGGCAGGATGGATGGATGGCTGGATGGATGGCTGGCTGGAGGGATGGATGGATGGATGGCTGCATGGATGGATTGCCGAATGGATGGCTGGCTGAAGGGATGGATGGATGGATGGATGGCTGAAAGGATGGCTGGATGGATGGATGGCTGGATGGATGGCTGGCTGGAGGGATGGATGAATGGATGGATGGCTGGATGGATGGCTGGATGGCTGGATGGCTGGATGGATGGCTGGCTGAATGGATGGTTGGATGGCTGGATGGCTGGATGGATGGATGGATGGCTGAATGGATGGCTGGATAGATGGCAGGATGGATGGATGGATGGATGGATGGCTGGCTGGATGGATTGATTGATGGATGGATGGCTGGATGGGTGGCTGGATGGATGGATGGCTGGATGGATGGCAGGCTGGAGGGATGGATGGATGGATGGATGGCTGGATGGACGGCTGGATGGACGGATGGCTGGATGGATGGCTGGCTGGAGGGATGGATTGATGGATGGATGGCTGGATGGATAGCTGGATGGATGGCTGCATGGATGGCTGGCTGGTGGGATGGATGGATGGATGGATGGCTGGATGGTGGGATGGCTGGATGGTTGGCTGGCTGGATGGATGACTGGCTGGAAGGAAGGATGGATGGATGGATGGCTGGATGGATGGCTGGATGGATGGATGGCTGGATGGATGGCTGGCAGGAGGGATGGATGGATGGCTGGAAGGATGGCAGGATGGATGGATGGCTGGATGGATGGCTGGCTGGAGGGATGGATGGATGGATGGCTGGATGGATGGATGGCCCAATGGATGGCTGGCTGAAGGGATGGATGGATGGATGGATGGCTGAATGGATGGCTGGATGGATGGATGGCTGGATTGGTGGCTGGCTGGAGGGATGGATGAATGGATGGATGGCTGGATGGATGACTGGATGGCTGGATGGCTGGATGGATGGCTGGCTGGGCGGGTGGATTGATGGATGTATGGCTGGATGGATGGCTGGATGGATGGATGGATGGCTGACTGGCTGGCTGGAGGTATGGATGGATGGATGAATGGCTGGATAGATTGCTGGCTGGAGGGACGGATGGATGGATGGATGGCTGGATGGATGGTTGGATGGACGGATGGCTGGATGGATGGCTGGCAGGAGGGATGGATGGATGGATGGATGGATGGAAGGATGGCAGGAAGAATGGATGGCTGGATGGATGGCTGGCTGGAGGGATGGATGGATGGATGGCTGGATGGATGGATGGCCGAATGGATGGCTGGCTGAAGGGATGGATGGATGGATGGCTGAATGGATGGCTGGATGGATGGATGGCTGGATGGATGGCTGGCTGGAGGGATGGATGAATGGATGGATGGCTGGATGGATGGCTGGATGGCTGGATGGCTGGTTGGATGGCTGGCTGGGCGGGTGGATTGATGGATGGATGGCTGGATGGATGGCTGGATGGATGGATGGATGGATGGCTGGCTGGCTGGAGGTATGGATGGATGGATGAATGGCTGGATAGATGGCTGGATGGAGAGATGGATGAATGCATGGATGGCTGGATGGATGGCTGGATGGAGGGCTGGCTGGCTGGATGGTTGGCTGGAGGGATGGATGGATGGACGGATGGCTGGATGGATGCAGGATGGATGGATGGCTGGATGGACGGCTTGCTGGAGGGATGGATTGATGGATGGATGGCTGGATGGATGGCTGGATGGATAGATGGCTGGATGAATGGCTGGCTGGAGGTATGGATGGATGGATGGATGGCTGGATGGATGGCTGGATGGATGGATGGCTGGATGGATGACTCGCTGGCGGGATGGATGGATGGATGGATGGATGGCTGGATGGATGGCTGGATGGATGGATGGCTGGATGGATGGATGGATGGATGGATGGATGGATGGATGGCAGGATGGATGGATGGGTGGATGGATGGATGGCTGGATGGCTGGAAGGCTGGATGGATGGATGGCTGGATGGATGGCTGGAAGGATGAATGGATGGATGGATGGATAGCTGGATGGATGGCTGGATATAGGGATAGCTGGAGGGATGGATGGATGACTGGATGGATGGCTGGATGGATGGATGGCTGGAAGGATTGCTGGCTGGAGGAATGGATGGATGGATGGATGGCTGGATGGATGGCAGGATGGATGGATGGCTGGATGGATGGCTGGCTGGAGGGATGGATGGATGGATGGCTGAATGGATGGCAGGATGGATGGATGGCTGGATGGATGGCTGGCTGGAGGGATGGATGGCTGGATGGACGGCTGGATGGATGGAGGGCTGGATGGATGGCTGGCTGGAGGGATGGATTGATGGAAGGATGGCTGGATGGATGGCTGGATAGATGGATGGCTGGATGGATGGCTGGCTGGAGGGATGGATGGATGGATGGATGGCTGGATGGAGGGATGGATGGATGGATGGATGGCTGGATGGATGGCTGGATGGATGGATGGCTGGATGGATGGCTGGCAGGAGGGATCGATGGATGGATGGATGGCTGGATGGATGGCTGGATGGATGGCTGGCTGGAGCGATGGATGAATGGATGGCTGGATGGATGGATGGCCGAATGGTTGGCTGGCTGGAGGGATGGATGAATGGATGGATGGCCGAATGGATGGCTGGACAGATGGCAGGATGGATGGATGGCTGGATGGATGGCTGGCTGGATGGATGGATTGATGGATGGATGGCTGGATGGATGGCTGGATGGATGGATGGCTGGATGGATGGCAGGCTGAAGGGATGGATGGATGGATCGATGGCTGGATGGACGGCTGGTTGGATAGATGGCTGGATGGATGGCTGGCTGGAGGGATGGATTGATGGATGGATGGCTGGATGGATAGCTGGATGGATGGCTGGATGGATGGCTGGCTGGGGGGCTGGATGGATGGATGGATGGCTGGATGGAGGGAAGGCTGGTTGGTTGGCTGGCTGGAGGGATGGATGGATGGATGGATGGATGGCTGGATGGATGGCTGGATGGAGGGATGGCTGGATGGATGGCTGGCTGGATGGATGGATGGCTGGATGGATGGCTGGATGGATGGATGGATGCATGGATGGCTTAATGACTGGCTGGCTGGAGGGATGGATGGATGGATGGATGGCTGGATGGATGGCTGGATGGAAGGATGGCTGGATGTATGGCTGGCTGGAGAGATGGATGAATGGTTGGATGGCTGGATGGATGGCTGGATGCAGGGATGGCAGGATGGATGACTTGCTGGAGGGTTGGATGGATGGATGGTTGGCTGGTGGGTGGCTGGATGGATGGATGGCTGGATGGATGGCTGGCTGGAGCGAAGGATGGATGGATGGATGGCTGGATGGATGGCTTGATGGATGGATGGCTGGATGGATGGCTGGCTGGAGGGACGGATGGATGGCTGGATGGATGGTGGGATGGATGGATGGCTGGATGGATGGCTGGCAGGAGGGATAGATGGATGGATGGATGGCTGGATGGATGGTGGATGGATGGATGGCTGCATGGAGGGATGGCTGGTTGGTTGGCTGGCTGGAGGGATGGATGGATGGATGGATGGCTGGATGTAAGGCTGGCTGGAGAGATGGATGAATGGTTGGATGTCTGAATGGATGTCTGGATGGAGGGCTGGCAGGATGAATGTCTGGCTGGAGGGATGGATGGATGGATGGATGGCTGGATGGGTGGCTGGATGGATGGATGGCTGGTTGGATGGCTGGCTGCAGGGAAGGATGGATGGATGGATGGCTGGATGGATGGCTGTATGGATGGATGGCTGAATGGATGGCTGGCTGGAGGGAAGGATGGATGGATGGATGGCTGGATGGATGGTTGGATGGATGGATGGCTGGATGGATGGCTTGCAGGAGGGATAGATGGATGGATGTATGGCTGGATGGATGGCTGGCTGGAGGGATGGATGGATGGATGTCTGGATGGATGGCCGAATGGTTGGCTGGCTGAAGGGATGGATGGATGGATGGATGGCTGATTGGATGGCTGGATGGACGGATGGCTGGATTAGTGGCTGGCTGGAGGGATGGATGAATGGATGGATGGCTGGATGGATGACTGGATGGCTGGATGGCTGGATGGATGGCTGGCTGGGCGGGTGGATTGATGGATGGATGGCTGGATGGATGGATGGCTGGATGGATGGCTGGCTGGAGGGATGGATGGATGGATGGATGCATGGATGAATGGCTGGATGGATGGATGGATGGCTGGATGGATGGCTGGATGGATGGCTGGATGGATGGATGGGCGGATGGATGGTTGGCTGGATGGATGGCGGATGGATGGATGGCTGGATGGATGGCTGGCTGGAGGGATGGATGGATGGATGGCTGGCTGGAGGGATGGATGGATGGCTTGATGGATGGCTGGATAGTTGGATGGCTGGATGGCTGGCTGGCTGGAGAGATGGATGAATGGATGGGTGGCTGAATGGATGGCTGGATGGATGGATGTCCGGATGGATGGCTGGCTGGAGGGATAGATGGTTGGATGGATGGCTGGATGGATGTCTGGATGGATGGATGGCTGGATGGATGGCTGGCTGAAGGGCTGGATGGATGGATGGATGGCTGGATGGATGGCTGGCTGGAGGGATGGATGGATGGATGGCTGGATGGATGGCTGGATGGATGGCTGGATGGATTGCTGGCTGGAGGAATGGATGGATTAATGAATGGCTGGACGGATGGCTGGATGGATGGAAAGCTGGATGGATGGCTGGCTGGAGGGATAGATGGTTGGATGGATGGCTGGATGGATGTCTGGATGGATGGATGGCTGGATGGATGGCTGGCTGAAGGGATGGATGGATGGATGGATGGCTGGATGGATGGCTGGCTGGAGGGATGGATGGATGGATGGCTGGATGGATGGCTGGATGGATGGCTGGATGGATTGCTGGCTGGAGGAATGGATGGATTAATGAATGGCTGGACGGATGGCTGGATGGATGGAAAGCTGGATGGCTGGCTGGCTGGAGGAATGGATGGATGTCTGGCTGAATGGATGGCAAGATCGATGGCTGGCTGGATGGATGGCTGGCTGGAGGAATGGAGTCATGGATGGATGGCCGGATGGACGGCTGGATGGAAGGATGGCTGGATGCATGGCTGGCTGGAGGGATGGATTGATGGATGGTTGTCTGGATGGCTGGCTGGATGAATGGATGGATCGATGGATGGCTGGCTGGAGGGATGGATGGATGGATGGATGGATGGCTGGATGGATGGCTGGATGGAGGGATGGCTGGATGGTTGGCTGGCTGGAGGGATGGATGGATGGCTGGATGGATGGCTGGATGGAGGGATGGCTGGATGGATGGCTGGCTGGAGGGATGGATGGATGGATTATTGGCTGGATGGATGGCTGGATGGAGGGATGGCTGGATGGGCGGCTGGCTGGAGGGATGGTTGGATGGCTGGATGGATGGCTGGATGGAGGGATGACTGGCTGGAGTGACGGATGGATGGATGGCTGGATGGATGGCTGTATGGAGGGATGGCTGGATGGAAGGCTGGCTGGATGGATGGATGGCTGGATGGATGGATGGATGGACGGATGGATGGAGGGATGGCCTGATGGATATCTGGCTGGAGGGATGGATGGATGGATGGCTGGATGGATGGCTGGATGGATGGACGGCTGGATGGGCGATTGGCTGGAGGGATGGATGGATGGATGGCTGGATGGATGGCTGGATGGATGGCTGGATGGATGGATGGCTGGATGGATGGATGGCTGGAGTGATGGATGGGTGGATGGTTCGATGGATGGCTAGCTGGATGGATGGCTGGATGGATGGCTGGCTGGAGGGATTGAAGGATGGTTGGATGGTTGGATGGATGGCTGGATGGATGGCTGGATGGACGGATGGATGGATGGATGGCTGGATGGATGGATGGATGGATGGATGGATGGATGGATGGCTGGATGGATGGCTGGATGTATGGATGGCTGGATGGATGGCTGGCTGGAGGGATAGATGGATGGATGGCTGGCTGGAGGGATGGCTGGATGGATGGCTGGATGGATGGCTAGATAGATGGATGGCTGGATGGCTGGCTGGCTGGCTGGAGAAATGGATGGAAGGGTGGGTGGCGGGGTGGATGGCTGGATGGATGGATGTCCGGATGGTTGGCTGGCTGGAGGGATGGATGGATGGGTGGATGGCTGGATGGATGTCTGGATGGATGGATGGCTGGATGGATGGCTGGCTGGTGGGATGGATGGATGGATGGATGGCTGGATGGATGGCTGGATGGATGGATGGCTGGATGGATGGCTGGCTGGAGGGATGGATGGATGGCTGGATGGATGGCTGGATGGATGGCTGGATGGATGCATGGCTGGCTGGAGGGATGGATTGATGGATGGATGGCTGGATGGCTGGCTGCATGGATGGATGGCTCGATGGACGGCTGGCTGGAGGGATGGATGGATGGCTGGATGGATGGCTGGATGGAGGGATTGCTGGATGGTTGGCTGGCTGGAGGGATGGATGGATGGCTGGATTGATGGCTGGATGGTGGGGTGGCTGGATGGATGGCTGGCTGGAGGGATGGATGGATGGATTATTGGCTGGATGGACGGCTGGATGGAGGGATGGCTGTATGGGTGGCTGGCTGGAGGGATGGATGGATGGATTGCTGGATGGACGGCTGGATGGAGGGATGGCTGGCTGGATGGCTGGCTGGAGGGATGAATGGATGGATGGATGGCTGGATGGATGGCTGGATGGAGGGATGGCTGGATGGATGGCTGGCAGGATGGATGGATGGATGGATGGATGGCTGGCTGGATGGATTGATTGATGGATGGATGGCTGGATGGGTGGCTGGATGGATGGATGGCTGGATGGATGGCAGGCTGAAGGGATGGATGGATGGATGGATGGCTGGATGGACGGCTGGATGGACGGATGGCTGGATGGATGGCTGGCTGGAGGGATGGATTGATGGATGGATGGCTGGATGGATAGCTGGATGGATGGCTGCATGGATGGCTGGCTGGTGGGATGGATGGATGGATGGATGGCTGGATGGTGGGATGGCTGGATGGTTGGCTGGCTGGATGGATGACTGGCTGGAAGGAAGGATGGATGGATGGATGGCTGGATGGATGGCTGGATGGATGGATGGCTGGATGGATGGCTGGCAGGAGGGATGGATGGATGGCTGGAAGGATGGCAGGATGGATGGATGGCTGGATGGATGGCTGGCTGGAGGGATGGATGGATGGATGGCTGGATGGATGGATGGCCCAATGGATGGCTGGCTGAAGGGATGGATGGATGGATGGATGGCTGAATGGATGGCTGGATGGATGGATGGCTGGATTGGTGGCTGGCTGGAGGGATGGATGAATGGATGGATGGCTGGATGGATGACTGGATGGCTGGATGGCTGGATGGATGGCTGGCTGGGCGGGTGGATTGATGGATGGATGGCTGGATGGATGGCTGGATGGATGGATGGATGGCTGGCTGGCTGGCTGGAGGTATGGATGGATGGATGAATGGCTGGATAGATTGCTGGCTGGAGGGACGGATGGATGGATGGATGGCTGGATGGATGGTTGGATGGACGGATGGCTGGATGGATGGCTGGCAGGAGGGATGGATGGATGGATGGATGGATGGAAGGATGGCAGGAAGAATGGATGGCTGGATGGATGGCTGGCTGGAGGGATGGATGGATGGATGGCTGGATGGATGGATGGCCGAATGGATGGCTGGCTGAAGGGATGGATGGATGGATGGCTGAATGGATGGCTGGATGGATGGATGGCTGGATGGATGGCTGGCTGGAGGGATGGATGAATGGATGGATGGCTGGATGGATGGCTGGATGGCTGGATGGCTGGTTGGATGGCTGGCTGGGCGGGTGGATTGATGGATGGATGGCTGGATCGATGGCTGGATGGATGGATGGATGGATGGCTGGCTGGCTGGAGGTATGGATGGATGGATGAATGGCTGGATAGATGGCTGGATGGAGAGATGGATGAATGCATGGATGGCTGGATGGATGGCTGGATGGAGGGCTGGCTGGCTGGATGGTTGGCTGGAGGGATGGATGGATGGACGGATGGCTGGATGGATGCAGGATGGATGGATGGCTGGATGGACGGCTTGCTGGAGGGATGGATTGATGGATGGATGGCTGGATGGATGGCTGGATGGATAGATGGCTGGATGAATGGCTGGCTGGAGGTATGGATGGATGGATGGATGGCTGGATGGATGGCTGGATGGATGGATGGCTGGATGGATGACTCGCTGGCGGGATGGATGGATGGATGGATGGATGGCTGGATGGATGGCTGGATGGATGGATGGCTGGATGGATGGATGGATGGATGGATGGATGGATGGATGGCAGGATGGATGGATGGGTGGATGGATGGATGGCTGGATGGCTGGAAGGCTGGATGGATGGATGGCTGGATGGATGGCTGGAAGGATGAATGGATGGATGGATGGATAGCTGGATGGATGGCTGGATATAGGGATAGCTGGAGGGATGGATGGATGACTGGATGGATGGCTGGATGGATGGATGGCTGGAAGGATTGCTGGCTGGAGGAATGGATGGATGGATGGATGGCTGGATGGATGGCAGGATGGATGGATGGCTGGATGGATGGCTGGCTGGAGGGATGGATGGATGGATGGCTGAATGGATGGCAGGATGGATGGATGGCTGGATGGATGGCTGGCTGGAGGGATGGATGGCTGGATGGACGGCTGGATGGATGGAGGGCTGGATGGATGGCTGGCTGGAGGGATGGATTGATGGAAGGATGGCTGGATGGATGGCTGGATAGATGGATGGCTGGATGGATGGCTGGCTGGAGGGATGGATGGATGGATGGATGGCTGGATGGAGGGATGGATGGATGGATGGATGGCTGGATGGATGGCTGGATGGATGGATGGCTGGATGGATGGCTGGCAGGAGGGATCGATGGATGGATGGATGGCTGGATGGATGGCTGGATGGATGGCTGGCTGGAGCGATGGATGAATGGATGGCTGGATGGATGGATGGCCGAATGGTTGGCTGGCTGGAGGGATGGATGAATGGATGGATGGCCGAATGGATGGCTGGACAGATGGCAGGATGGATGGATGGCTGGATGGATGGCTGGCTGGATGGATGGATTGATGGATGGATGGCTGGATGGATGGCTGGATGGATGGATGGCTGGATGGATGGCAGGCTGAAGGGATGGATGGATGGATCGATGGCTGGATGGACGGCTGGTTGGATAGATGGCTGGATGGATGGCTGGCTGGAGGGATGGATTGATGGATGGATGGCTGGATGGATAGCTGGATGGATGGCTGGATGGATGGCTGGCTGGGGGGCTGGATGGATGGATGGATGGCTGGATGGAGGGAAGGCTGGTTGGTTGGCTGGCTGGAGGGATGGATGGATGGATGGATGGATGGCTGGATGGATGGCTGGATGGAGGGATGGCTGGATGGATGGCTGGCTGGATGGATGGATGGCTGGATGGATGGCTGGATGGATGGATGGATGCATGGATGGCTTAATGACTGGCTGGCTGGAGGGATGGATGGATGGATGGATGGCTGGATGGATGGCTGGATGAAAGGATGGCTGGATGTATGGCTGGCTGGAGAGATGGATGAATGGTTGGATGGCTGGATGGATGGCTGGATGCAGGGATGGCAGGATGGATGACTTGCTGGAGGGTTGGATGGATGGATGGTTGGCTGGTGGGTGGCTGGATGGATGGATGGCTGGATGGATGGCTGGCTGGAGCGAAGGATGGATGGATGGATGGCTGGATGGATGGCTTGATGGATGGATGGCTGGATGGATGGCTGGCTGGAGGGACGGATGGATGGCTGGATGGATGGTGGGATGGATGGATGGCTGGATGGATGGCTGGCAGGAGGGATAGATGGATGGATGGATGGCTGGATGGATGGTGGATGGATGGATGGCTGCATGGAGGGATGGCTGGTTGGTTGGCTGGCTGGAGGGATGGATGGATGGATGGATGGCTGGATGTAAGGCTGGCTGGAGAGATGGATGAATGGTTGGATGTCTGAATGGATGTCTGGATGGAGGGCTGGCAGGATGAATGTCTGGCTGGAGGGATGGATGGATGGATGGATGGCTGGATGGGTGGCTGGATGGATGGATGGCTGGTTGGATGGCTGGCTGCAGGGAAGGATGGATGGATGGATGGCTGGATGGATGGCTGTATGGATGGATGGCTGAATGGATGGCTGGCTGGAGGGAAGGATGGATGGATGGATGGCTGGATGGATGGTTGGATGGATGGATGGCTGGATGGATGGCTTGCAGGAGGGATAGATGGATGGATGTATGGCTGGATGGATGGCTGGCTGGAGGGATGGATGGATGGATGTCTGGATGGATGGCCGAATGGTTGGCTGGCTGAAGGGATGGATGGATGGATGGATGGCTGATTGGATGGCTGGATGGACGGATGGCTGGATTAGTGGCTGGCTGGAGGGATGGATGAATGGATGGATGGCTGGATGGATGACTGGATGGCTGGATGGCTGGATGGATGGCTGGCTGGGCGGGTGGATTGATGGATGGATGGCTGGATGGATGGATGGCTGGATGGATGGCTGGCTGGAGGGATGGATGGATGGATGGATGCATGGATGAATGGCTGGATGGATGGATGGATGGCTGGATGGATGGCTGGATGGATGGCTGGATGGATGGATGGGCGGATGGATGGTTGGCTGGATGGATGGCGGATGGATGGATGGCTGGATGGATGGCTGGCTGGAGGGATGGATGGATGGATGGCTGGCTGGAGGGATGGATGGATGGCTTGATGGATGGCTGGATAGTTGGATGGCTGGATGGCTGGCTGGCTGGAGAGATGGATGAATGGATGGGTGGCTGAATGGATGGCTGGATGGATGGATGTCCGGATGGATGGCTGGCTGGAGGGATAGATGGTTGGATGGATGGCTGGATGGATGTCTGGATGGATGTATGGCTGGATGGATGGCTGGCTGAAGGGATGGATGGATGGATGGATGGCTGGATGGATGGCTGGCTGGAGGGATGGATGGATGGATGGCTGGATGGATGGCTGGATGGATGGCTGGATGGATTGCTGGCTGGAGGAATGGATGGATTAATGAATGGCTGGACGGATGGCTGGATGGATGGAAAGCTGGATGGATGGCTGGCTGGAGGGATAGATGGTTGGATGGATGGCTGGATGGATGTCTGGATGGATGGATGGCTGGATGGATGGCTGGCTGAAGGGATGGATGGATGGATGGATGGCTGGATGGATGGCTGGCTGGAGGGATGGATGGATGGATGGCTGGATGGATGGCTGGATGGATGGCTGGATGGATTGCTGGCTGGAGGAATGGATGGATTAATGAATGGCTGGACGGATGGCTGGATGGATGGAAAGCTGGATGGCTGGCTGGCTGGAGGAATGGATGGATGTCTGGCTGAATGGATGGCAAGATCGATGGCTGGCTGGATGGATGGCTGGCTGGAGGAATGGAGTCATGGATGGATGGCCGGATGGACGGCTGGATGGAAGGATGGCTGGATGCATGGCTGGCTGGAGGGATGGATTGATGGATGGTTGTCTGGATGGCTGGCTGGATGAATGGATGGATCGATGGATGGCTGGCTGGAGGGATGGATGGATGGATGGATGGATGGCTGGATGGATGGCTGGATGGAGGGATGGCTGGATGGTTGGCTGGCTGGAGGGATGGATGGATGGCTGGATGGATGGCTGGATGGAGGGATGGCTGGATGGATGGCTGGCTGGAGGGATGGATGGATGGATTATTGGCTGGATGGATGGCTGGATGGAGGGATGGCTGGATGGGCGGCTGGCTGGAGGGATGGTTGGATGGCTGGATGGATGGCTGGATGGAGGGATGACTGGCTGGAGTGACGGATGGATGGATGGCTGGATGGATGGCTGTATGGAGGGATGGCTGGATGGAAGGCTGGCTGGATGGATGGATGGCTGGATGGATGGATGGATGGACGGATGGATGGAGGGATGGCCTGATGGATATCTGGCTGGAGGGATGGATGGATGGATGGCTGGATGGATGGCTGGATGGATGGACGGCTGGATGGGCGATTGGCTGGAGGGATGGATGGATGGATGGCTGGATGGATGGCTGGATGGATGGCTGGATGGATGGATGGCTGGATGGATGGATGGCTGGAGTGATGGATGGGTGGATGGTTCGATGGATGGCTAGCTGGATGGATGGCTGGATGGATGGCTGGCTGGAGGGATTGAAGGATGGTTGGATGGTTGGATGGATGGCTGGATGGATGGCTGGATGGACGGATGGATGGTTGGATGTCTGAATGGATGTCTGGATGGAGGGCTGGCAGGATGAATGTCTGGCTGGAGGGATGGATGGATGGATGGATGGCTGGATGGGTGGCTGGATGGATGGATGGCTGGTTGGATGGCTGGCTGCAGGGAAGGATGGATGGATGGATGGCTGGATGGATGGCTGTATGGATGGATGGCTGAATGGATGGCTGGCTGGAGGGAAGGATGGATGGATGGATGGCTGGATGGATGGTTGGATGGATGGATGGCTGGATGGATGGCTTGCAGGAGGGATAGATGGATGGATGTATGGCTGGATGGATGGCTGGCTGGAGGGATGGATGGATGGATGTCTGGATGGATGGCCGAATGGTTGGCTGGCTGAAGGGATGGATGGATGGATGGATGGCTGATTGGATGGCTGGATGGACGGATGGCTGGATTAGTGGCTGGCTGGAGGGATGGATGAATGGATGGATGGCTGGATGGATGACTGGATGGCTGGATGGCTGGATGGATGGCTGGCTGGGCGGGTGGATTGATGGATGGATGGCTGGATGGATGGATGGCTGGATGGATGGCTGGCTGGAGGGATGGATGGATGGATGGATGCATGGATGAATGGCTGGATGGATGGATGGATGGCTGGATGGATGGCTGGATGGATGGCTGGATGGATGGATGGGCGGATGGATGGTTGGCTGGATGGATGGCGGATGGATGGATGGCTGGATGGATGGCTGGCTGGAGGGATGGATGGATGGATGGCTGGCTGGAGGGATGGATGGATGGCTTGATGGATGGCTGGATAGTTGGATGGCTGGATGGCTGGCTGGCTGGAGAGATGGATGAATGGATGGGTGGCTGAATGGATGGCTGGATGGATGGATGTCCGGATGGATGGCTGGCTGGAGGGATAGATGGTTGGATGGATGGCTGGATGGATGTCTGGATGGATGTATGGCTGGATGGATGGCTGGCTGAAGGGATGGATGGATGGATGGATGGCTGGATGGATGGCTGGCTGGAGGGATGGATGGATGGATGGCTGGATGGATGGCTGGATGGATGGCTGGATGGATTGCTGGCTGGAGGAATGGATGGATTAATGAATGGCTGGACGGATGGCTGGATGGATGGAAAGCTGGATGGATGGCTGGCTGGAGGGATAGATGGTTGGATGGATGGCTGGATGGATGTCTGGATGGATGGATGGCTGGATGGATGGCTGGCTGAAGGGATGGATGGATGGATGGATGGCTGGATGGATGGCTGGCTGGAGGGATGGATGGATGGATGGCTGGATGGATGGCTGGATGGATGGCTGGATGGATTGCTGGCTGGAGGAATGGATGGATTAATGAATGGCTGGACGGATGGCTGGATGGATGGAAAGCTGGATGGCTGGCTGGCTGGAGGAATGGATGGATGTCTGGCTGAATGGATGGCAAGATCGATGGCTGGCTGGATGGATGGCTGGCTGGAGGAATGGAGTCATGGATGGATGGCCGGATGGACGGCTGGATGGAAGGATGGCTGGATGCATGGCTGGCTGGAGGGATGGATTGATGGATGGTTGTCTGGATGGCTGGCTGGATGAATGGATGGATCGATGGATGGCTGGCTGGAGGGATGGATGGATGGATGGATGGATGGCTGGATGGATGGCTGGATGGAGGGATGGCTGGATGGTTGGCTGGCTGGAGGGATGGATGGATGGCTGGATGGATGGCTGGATGGAGGGATGGCTGGATGGATGGCTGGCTGGAGGGATGGATGGATGGATTATTGGCTGGATGGATGGCTGGATGGAGGGATGGCTGGATGGGCGGCTGGCTGGAGGGATGGTTGGATGGCTGGATGGATGGCTGGATGGAGGGATGACTGGCTGGAGTGACGGATGGATGGATGGCTGGATGGATGGCTGTATGGAGGGATGGCTGGATGGAAGGCTGGCTGGATGGATGGATGGCTGGATGGATGGATGGATGGACGGATGGATGGAGGGATGGCCTGATGGATATCTGGCTGGAGGGATGGATGGATGGATGGCTGGATGGATGGCTGGATGGATGGACGGCTGGATGGGCGATTGGCTGGAGGGATGGATGGATGGATGGCTGGATGGATGGCTGGATGGATGGCTGGATGGATGGATGGCTGGATGGATGGATGGCTGGAGTGATGGATGGGTGGATGGTTCGATGGATGGCTAGCTGGATGGATGGCTGGATGGATGGCTGGCTGGAGGGATTGAAGGATGGTTGGATGGTTGGATGGATGGCTGGATGGATGGCTGGATGGACGGATGGATGGATGGATGGCTGGATGGATGGATGGATGGATGGATGGATGGATGGATGGCTGGATGGATGGCTGGATGTATGGATGGCTGGATGGATGGCTGGCTGGAGGGATAGATGGATGGATGGCTGGCTGGAGGGATGGCTGGATGGATGGCTGGATGGATGGCTAGATAGATGGATGGCTGGATGGCTGGCTGGCTGGCTGGAGAAATGGATGGAAGGGTGGGTGGCGGGGTGGATGGCTGGATGGATGGATGTCCGGATGGTTGGCTGGCTGGAGGGATGGATGGATGGATGGATGGCTGGATGGATGTCTGGATGGATGGATGGCTGGATGGATGGCTGGCTGGTGGGATGGATGGATGGATGGATGGCTGGATGGATGGCTGGATGGATGGATGGCTGGATGGATGGCTGGCTGGAGGGATGGATGGATGGATGGCTGGATGGATGGCTGGATGGATGGCTGGATGGATGCATGGCTGGCTGGAGGGATGGATTGATGGATGGATGGCTGGATGGCTGGCTGCATGGATGGATGGCTCGATGGACGGCTGGCTGGAGGGATGGATGGATGGCTGGATGGATGGCTGGATGGAGGGATTGCTGGATGGTTGGCTGGCTGGAGGGATGGATGGATGGCTGGATTGATGGCTGGATGGTGGGGTGGCTGGATGGATGGCTGGCTGGAGGGATGGATGGATGGATTATTGGCTGGATGGACGGCTGGATGGAGGGATGGCTGTATGGGTGGCTGGCTGGAGGGATGGATGGATGGATTGCTGGATGGACGGCTGGATGGAGGGATGGCTGGCTGGATGGCTGGCTGGAGGGATGAATGGATGGATGGATGGCTGGATGGATGGCTGGATGGAGGGATGGCTGGATGGATGGCTGGCTGGAGGGATGGATGGATGGATGAATGGCCGAATGGATGGCTGGATGGATGGCTGGCTGGAGGGATGGAAGGATGGATGGAAGGCTGGATGGACGGCTGGATGGATGGCTGGATGTCTGGATGGCTGGCTGGATGGATGGATGGCTGGTTGGCTGGATGGATGGATGGAAGGCTGGATGGATGGATGGATGGACGGATGGATGGAGGGATGAATGGAGGGATGGATGGCTGGATGGATGGCTGGTTGGATGGATGGCTGGATGGATGGATGGATGCATGGATGCATGGATATATGGCTGGCTGGATGGATGGATGGATGGCTGGATGGATGGCTGGATGGATGGCAGGATGGATGGATGGACGGATGGATGGATGGCTGGATGGATGGCGGGATGGATGGATGTCTGGATGGATGGATGGCTGGCTGGAGGGATGGATGGATGGATGGCTGGCTGGAGGGATGGATGGATGGATGGCTGGATGGATGGCTGGATAGATGGATGGCTGGATGGCTGGCTGGCTGGAGAGATGGATGGATGGATGGGTGGCTGAATGGATGGCTGAATGGATGGATGTCCGGAGGGATGGCTGGCTGGAGGGATAGATGGTTGGATGGATGGCTGGATGGATGTCTGAATGGATGGATTGCTGGATGGATGGCTGGCTGGACGGATGGATGGATGGACGGATGGCTGGATGGATGGCTGGCTGGAGGGATGGATGGATGGATGGATGGCTGGATGGATGGCTGGATGGATGGCTGGATGGATTGCTGGCTGGAGGAATGGATGGATTAATGAATGGCTGGACGGATGGCTGGATGGATGGAAGGCTGGATGGATGGCTGGCTGGAGGGATGGATGGATGGCTGGCTGAATGGATGGCTAGATCGATGGATGGCTGGATGGATGGCTGGCTGGAGGAATGGAGTCATGGATGGATGGCCGGATGGACGGCTGGATGGAAGGATGGCTGGATGCATGGCTGGCTGGAGAGATGGATTGATGGATGGTTGTCTGGATGGCTGGCTGGATGGATGGATGGCTCGATGGATGGCTGGCTGGAGGGATGGATGGATGGATGGATGGCTGGATGGATGGCTGGATGGAGGGATGGCTGGATGGTTGGCTGGCTGGAGGGATGGATGGATGGCTGGATGGATGGCTGGATGGAGGGATGGCTGGAGGAATGGCTGGCTGGAGGGATGGAATGATGGATTATTGGCTGGATGGATGGCTGGATGGAGGGATGGCTGGATGGGTGGCTGGCTGGAGGGATGGATGGATGGTTGGATGGATGGCTGGATGGAGGGATGGCTGGATGGAAGGCTGGCTGGATGGATGGATGGCTGGATGGATGGATGGATGGACGGATGGATGGAGGGATGGCTGGATGGATATCTGGCTGGAGGGATGGATGGAATGATGGATGGCTGGATGGATGGCTGGATGGAGGAATGGTTGGATGGATGGATTGCTGGAGGGATGGATGGCTGGATGGATGGATTGATGGATGGATGGCTGGATGGATGGCTGGATGGATGGATGGCTGGATGGATGGCAGGCTGAAGGGATAGATGGATGGATCGATGGCTGGATGGACGGCTGGTTGGATAGATGGCTGGATGGATGGCTGGCTGGAGGGATGGATTGATGGATGGATGGCTGGATGGATAGCTGGATGGATGGCTGGATGGATGGCTGTCTGGTGGGATGGATGGATGGATGGATGGCTGGATGGAGGGAAGGCTGGTTGGTTGGCTGGCTGGAGGGATGGATGGATGGATGGATGGATGGATGGTTGGATGGATGGCTGGATGGAGGGATGGCTGGATGGATGGCTGGCTGGATGGATGGATGGCTGGATGGATGGCTGGATGGTTGGATGGATGCATGGATGGCTTAATGACTGGCTGGCTGGAGGGATGGATGGATGGATGGATGGCTGGATGGATGGCTGGATGGAAGGATGGCTGGATGTATGAGTGGCTGGAGAGATGGATGAATGGTTGGATGGCTGGATGGATGGCTGGATGCAGGGATGGCAGGATGGATGACTGGCTGGAGGGTTGGATGGATGGATGGTTGGCTGGATGGGTGGCTGGATGGATGGATGGCTGGATGGATGGCTGGCTGGAGCGAAGGATGGATGGATGGTTGGCTGGATGGATGGCTTGATGGATGGATGGCTGGATGGATGGCTGGCTGGAGGGACGGATGGATGGCTGGATGGATGGTTGGATGGATGGATGGCTGGATGGATGGCTGGCAGGAGGGATAGATGGATGGATGGATGGCTGGATGGATGGCTGGATGGATGGATGGCTGGATTGAGGGATGGCTGGTTGGTTGGCTGGCAGGAGGGATGGATGGATGGCTGGATGGACGGCTGGATGGAGGGATGGCTGGCTGGATGGCTGGCTTAAGGGATGGATGGATGGATGGATGGCTGGATGGATGGCTGGATGGAGGGATGGCTGGATGGATGGCTGGCTGGAGGGATGGATGGATGGATGAATGGCCGAATGGATGGCTGGATGGATGGCTGGCTGGAGGGATGGAAGGATGGATGGAAGGCTGGATGGACGGCTGGATGGATGGCTGGATGTCTGGATGGCTGGCTGGATGGATGGATCGCTGGTTGGCTGGATGGATGGATGGAAGGCTGGATGGATGGATGGATGGACGGATGGATGGAGGGATGGATGGATGGATGGATGGCTGGATGGATGGCTGGATGGATGGATGGCTGGATGGATGGATGTATGGATGGATGCATGGATATATGGCTGGCTGGATGGATGGATGGATGGCTGGATGGATGGCTGGATGGATGGCTGGATGGATGGATGGACGGATGGATGGATGGATGGCTGGATGGATGGCGGGATGGATGGATGGCTGGATGGATGGCTGGCTGGAGGGATGGATGGATGGATGGCTGGCTGGAGGGATGGATGGATGGATGGCTGGATGGATGGCTGGATAGATGGATGGCTGGATGGATGGCTGGCTGGAGAGATGGATAGATGGATGGGTGGCTGAATGGATGGCTGAATGGATGGATGTCCGGAGGGATGGCTGGCTGGAGGGATAGATGGTTGGATGGATGGCTGGATAGATGTCTGAATGGATGGATGGCTGGATGGATGGCTGGCTGGAGGGATGGATGGATGGATGGATGGCTGGATGGATGGCTGGCTGGAGGGATGGATGGATGGATGGATGGCTGGATGGATGGCTGGATGGATGGCTGGATGGATTGCTGGCTGGAGGAATGGATGGATTAATGAATGGCTGGACGGATGGCTGGATGGATGGAAGGCTGGATGGATGGCTGGCTGGAGGGATGGATGGATGGCTGGCTAAATGGATGGCTAGATCGATGGATGGCTGGATGGATGGCTGGCTGGAGGAATGGAGTCATGGATGGATGGCCGGATGGACGGCTGGATGGAAGGATGGCTGGATGCATGGCTGGCTGGAGGGATGGATTGATGGATGGTTGTCTGGATGGCTGGCTGGATGGATGGATGGCTCGATGGATGGCTGGCTGGAGGGATGGATGGATGGATGGAAGGATGGCTGGATGGATGGCTGGATGGAGGGATGGCTGGATGGTTGGCTGGCTGGAGGGATGGATGGATGGCTGGATGGATGGCTGGATGGAGGGATGGCTGGATGGATGGCTGGCTGGAGGGATGGATGGATGGATTATTGGCTGGATGGATGGCTGGATGGAGGGATGGCTGGATGGGTGGCTGGCTGGAGGGATGGATGGATGGCTGGATGGATGGCTGGATGGAGGGATGACTGGCTGGAGTGACGGATGGATGGATGGCTGGATGGATGGCTGTATGGAGGGATGGCTGGATGGAAGGCTGGCTGGATGGATGGATGGCTGGATGGATGGATGGATGGACGGATGGATGGTGGGATGGCTGGATGGATATCTGGCTGGAGAGATGCATGGAATGATGGATGGCTGGATGGATGGCTGGATGGAGGAATGGTTGGATGGATGGATTGCTGGAGGGATGGATGGCTGGATGGATGGATTGATGGATGGATGGCTGCATGGATGGCTGGATGGATGGATGGCTGGATGGATGGCAGGCTGAAGGGATGGATGGATGGATCGATGGCTGGATGGACGGCTGGTTGGATAGATGGCTGGATGGATGGCTGGCTGGAGGGATGGATTGATGGATGGATGGCTGGATGGATAGCTGGATGGATGGCTGGATGGATGGCTGGCTGGTGGGATGGATGGATGGATGGCTGGATGGAGGGAAGGCTGGTTGGTTGGCTGGCTGGAGGGATGGATGGATGGATGGATGGCTGAATGGATGGCTGGATGGACGGATGGCTGGATGGATGGCTGGCTGGATGGATGGATGGCTGGATGGATGGCTGGATGGTTGGATGGATGCATGGATGACTTAATGACTGGCTGGCTGGAGGGATGGATGGATGGATGGATGGCTGGATGGATGGCTGGATGGAAGGATGGCTGGATGTATGGGTGGCTGGAGAGATGGATGAATGGTTGGATGGCTGGATGGATGGCTGGATGCAGGGATGGCAGGATGGATGACTGGCTGGAGGGTTGGATGGATGGATGGTTGGCTGGATGGGTGGCTGGATGGATGGAAGGCTGGATGGATGGCTGGCTGGAGTGAAGGATGGATGGATGGATGGCTGGATGGATGGCTTGATGGATGGATGGCTGGATGGATGGCTGGCTGGAGGGACGGATGGATGGCTGGATGGATGGTTGGATGGATGGATGGCTGGATGGATGGCTGGCAGGAGGGATAGATGGATGGATGGATGGCTGGATGGATGGCTGGATGGATGGATGGCTGGATTGAGGGATGGCTGGTTGGTTGGCTGGCTGGAGGGATGGATGGATGGATGGATGGCTGGATTTAAGGCTGGCTGGAGAGATGGATGAATGGTTGGATGGCTGGATGGATGTCTGGATGGAGGGCTGTCAGGATGAATGTCTGGCTGGAGGGATGGATGGATGGATGGAAGGCTGGATGGGTGGCTGGATGGATGGATGGCTGGATGGATGGCTGGCTGCAGGGAAGGATGGATGGATGGATGGCTGAATGGATGGCTGTATGGATGGATGGCTGAATGGATGGCTGGCTGGAGGGAAGGATGGATGGATGGATGGCTGGATGGATGGTTGGATGGATGGCTTGATGGATGGCTGGCAGGAGGGATAGATGGATGGATGGATGGCTGGATGGATGGCTGGATGGATGGATGGCTGGATGGATGGCTGGCTGGAGGGATGGATGGATGGATGTCTGGATGGATGGCCGAATGGATGGCTGGCTGAAGGGATGGATGGATGGCTGAATGGATGGCTGGATGGATGGATGGCTGGATTGGTGGCTGGCTGGAGGGATGGATAAATGGATGGATGGCTGGATGGATGACTGGATGGCTGGATGGCTGGATTAGTGGCTGGCTGGAGGGATGGATGAATGGATGGATGGCTGGATGGATGACTGGATGGCTGGATGGCTGGATGGATGGCTGGCTGGGCGGGTGGATTGATGGATGGATGGCTGGATGGATGGATGGCTGGATGGATGGCTGGCTGGAGGGATGGATGGATGGATGGATGCATGGATGAATGGCTGGATGGATGGATGGATGGCTGGATGGATGGCTGGATGGATGGCTGGATGGATGGATGGGCGGATGGATGGTTGGCTGGATGGATGGCGGATGGATGGATGGCTGGATGGATGGCTGGCTGGAGGGATGGATGGATGGATGGCTGGCTGGAGGGATGGATGGATGGCTTGATGGATGGCTGGATAGTTGGATGGCTGGATGGCTGGCTGGCTGGAGAGATGGATGAATGGATGGGTGGCTGAATGGATGGCTGGATGGATGGATGTCCGGATGGATGGCTGGCTGGAGGGATAGATGGTTGGATGGATGGCTGGATGGATGTCTGGATGGATGTATGGCTGGATGGATGGCTGGCTGAAGGGATGGATGGATGGATGGATGGCTGGATGGATGGCTGGCTGGAGGGATGGATGGATGGATGGCTGGATGGATGGCTGGATGGATGGCTGGATGGATTGCTGGCTGGAGGAATGGATGGATTAATGAATGGCTGGACGGATGGCTGGATGGATGGAAAGCTGGATGGATGGCTGGCTGGAGGGATAGATGGTTGGATGGATGGCTGGATGGATGTCTGGATGGATGGATGGCTGGATGGATGGCTGGCTGAAGGGATGGATGGATGGATGGATGGCTGGATGGATGGCTGGCTGGAGGGATGGATGGATGGATGGCTGGATGGATGGCTGGATGGATGGCTGGATGGATTGCTGGCTGGAGGAATGGATGGATTAATGAATGGCTGGACGGATGGCTGGATGGATGGAAAGCTGGATGGCTGGCTGGCTGGAGGAATGGATGGATGTCTGGCTGAATGGATGGCAAGATCGATGGCTGGCTGGATGGATGGCTGGCTGGAGGAATGGAGTCATGGATGGATGGCCGGATGGACGGCTGGATGGAAGGATGGCTGGATGCATGGCTGGCTGGAGGGATGGATTGATGGATGGTTGTCTGGATGGCTGGCTGGATGAATGGATGGATCGATGGATGGCTGGCTGGAGGGATGGATGGATGGATGGATGGATGGCTGGATGGATGGCTGGATGGAGGGATGGCTGGATGGTTGGCTGGCTGGAGGGATGGATGGATGGCTGGATGGATGGCTGGATGGAGGGATGGCTGGATGGATGGCTGGCTGGAGGGATGGATGGATGGATTATTGGCTGGATGGATGGCTGGATGGAGGGATGGCTGGATGGGCGGCTGGCTGGAGGGATGGTTGGATGGCTGGATGGATGGCTGGATGGAGGGATGACTGGCTGGAGTGACGGATGGATGGATGGCTGGATGGATGGCTGTATGGAGGGATGGCTGGATGGAAGGCTGGCTGGATGGATGGATGGCTGGATGGATGGATGGATGGACGGATGGATGGAGGGATGGCCTGATGGATATCTGGCTGGAGGGATGGATGGATGGATGGCTGGATGGATGGCTGGATGGATGGACGGCTGGATGGGCGATTGGCTGGAGGGATGGATGGATGGATGGCTGGATGGATGGCTGGATGGATGGCTGGATGGATGGATGGCTGGATGGATGGATGGCTGGAGTGATGGATGGGTGGATGGTTCGATGGATGGCTAGCTGGATGGATGGCTGGATGGATGGCTGGCTGGAGGGATTGAAGGATGGTTGGATGGTTGGATGGATGGCTGGATGGATGGCTGGATGGACGGATGGATGGATGGATGGCTGGATGGATGGATGGATGGATGGATGGATGGATGGATGGCTGGATGGATGGCTGGATGTATGGATGGCTGGATGGATGGCTGGCTGGAGGGATAGATGGATGGATGGCTGGCTGGAGGGATGGCTGGATGGATGGCTGGATGGATGGCTAGATAGATGGATGGCTGGATGGCTGGCTGGCTGGCTGGAGAAATGGATGGAAGGGTGGGTGGCGGGGTGGATGGCTGGATGGATGGATGTCCGGATGGTTGGCTGGCTGGAGGGATGGATGGATGGATGGATGGCTGGATGGATGTCTGGATGGATGGATGGCTGGATGGATGGCTGGCTGGTGGGATGGATGGATGGATGGATGGCTGGATGGATGGCTGGATGGATGGATGGCTGGATGGATGGCTGGCTGGAGGGATGGATGGATGGATGGCTGGATGGATGGCTGGATGGATGGCTGGATGGATGCATGGCTGGCTGGAGGGATGGATTGATGGATGGATGGCTGGATGGCTGGCTGCATGGATGGATGGCTCGATGGACGGCTGGCTGGAGGGATGGATGGATGGCTGGATGGATGGCTGGATGGAGGGATTGCTGGATGGTTGGCTGGCTGGAGGGATGGATGGATGGCTGGATTGATGGCTGGATGGTGGGGTGGCTGGATGGATGGCTGGCTGGAGGGATGGATGGATGGATTATTGGCTGGATGGACGGCTGGATGGAGGGATGGCTGTATGGGTGGCTGGCTGGAGGGATGGATGGATGGATTGCTGGATGGACGGCTGGATGGAGGGATGGCTGGCTGGATGGCTGGCTGGAGGGATGAATGGATGGATGGATGGCTGGATGGATGGCTGGATGGAGGGATGGCTGGATGGATGGCTGGCTGGAGGGATGGATGGATGGATGAATGGCCGAATGGATGGCTGGATGGATGGCTGGCTGGAGGGATGGAAGGATGGATGGAAGGCTGGATGGACGGCTGGATGGATGGCTGGATGTCTGGATGGCTGGCTGGATGGATGGATGGCTGGTTGGCTGGATGGATGGATGGAAGGCTGGATGGATGGATGGATGGACGGATGGATGGAGGGATGAATGGAGGGATGGATGGCTGGATGGATGGCTGGTTGGATGGATGGCTGGATGGATGGATGGATGCATGGATGCATGGATATATGGCTGGCTGGATGGATGGATGGATGGCTGGATGGATGGCTGGATGGATGGCAGGATGGATGGATGGACGGATGGATGGATGGCTGGATGGATGGCGGGATGGATGGATGTCTGGATGGATGGATGGCTGGCTGGAGGGATGGATGGATGGATGGCTGGCTGGAGGGATGGATGGATGGATGGCTGGATGGATGGCTGGATAGATGGATGGCTGGATGGCTGGCTGGCTGGAGAGATGGATGGATGGATGGGTGGCTGAATGGATGGCTGAATGGATGGATGTCCGGAGGGATGGCTGGCTGGAGGGATAGATGGTTGGATGGATGGCTGGATGGATGTCTGAATGGATGGATTGCTGGATGGATGGCTGGCTGGACGGATGGATGGATGGACGGATGGCTGGATGGATGGCTGGCTGGAGGGATGGATGGATGGATGGATGGCTGGATGGATGGCTGGATGGATGGCTGGATGGATTGCTGGCTGGAGGAATGGATGGATTAATGAATGGCTGGACGGATGGCTGGATGGATGGAAGGCTGGATGGATGGCTGGCTGGAGGGATGGATGGATGGCTGGCTGAATGGATGGCTAGATCGATGGATGGCTGGATGGATGGCTGGCTGGAGGAATGGAGTCATGGATGGATGGCCGGATGGACGGCTGGATGGAAGGATGGCTGGATGCATGGCTGGCTGGAGAGATGGATTGATGGATGGTTGTCTGGATGGCTGGCTGGATGGATGGATGGCTCGATGGATGGCTGGCTGGAGGGATGGATGGATGGATGGATGGCTGGATGGATGGCTGGATGGAGGGATGGCTGGATGGTTGGCTGGCTGGAGGGATGGATGGATGGCTGGATGGATGGCTGGATGGAGGGATGGCTGGAGGAATGGCTGGCTGGAGGGATGGAATGATGGATTATTGGCTGGATGGATGGCTGGATGGAGGGATGGCTGGATGGGTGGCTGGCTGGAGGGATGGATGGATGGTTGGATGGATGGCTGGATGGAGGGATGGCTGGATGGAAGGCTGGCTGGATGGATGGATGGCTGGATGGATGGATGGATGGACGGATGGATGGAGGGATGGCTGGATGGATATCTGGCTGGAGGGATGGATGGAATGATGGATGGCTGGATGGATGGCTGGATGGAGGAATGGTTGGATGGATGGATTGCTGGAGGGATGGATGGCTGGATGGATGGATTGATGGATGGATGGCTGGATGGATGGCTGGATGGATGGATGGCTGGATGGATGGCAGGCTGAAGGGATAGATGGATGGATCGATGGCTGGATGGACGGCTGGTTGGATAGATGGCTGGATGGATGGCTGGCTGGAGGGATGGATTGATGGATGGATGGCTGGATGGATAGCTGGATGGATGGCTGGATGGATGGCTGTCTGGTGGGATGGATGGATGGATGGATGGCTGGATGGAGGGAAGGCTGGTTGGTTGGCTGGCTGGAGGGATGGATGGATGGATGGATGGATGGATGGTTGGATGGATGGCTGGATGGAGGGATGGCTGGATGGATGGCTGGCTGGATGGATGGATGGCTGGATGGATGGCTGGATGGTTGGATGGATGCATGGATGGCTTAATGACTGGCTGGCTGGAGGGATGGATGGATGGATGGATGGCTGGATGGATGGCTGGATGGAAGGATGGCTGGATGTATGAGTGGCTGGAGAGATGGATGAATGGTTGGATGGCTGGATGGATGGCTGGATGCAGGGATGGCAGGATGGATGACTGGCTGGAGGGTTGGATGGATGGATGGTTGGCTGGATGGGTGGCTGGATGGATGGATGGCTGGATGGATGGCTGGCTGGAGCGAAGGATGGATGGATGGTTGGCTGGATGGATGGCTTGATGGATGGATGGCTGGATGGATGGCTGGCTGGAGGGACGGATGGATGGCTGGATGGATGGTTGGATGGATGGATGGCTGGATGGATGGCTGGCAGGAGGGATAGATGGATGGATGGATGGCTGGATGGATGGCTGGATGGATGGATGGCTGGATTGAGGGATGGCTGGTTGGTTGGCTGGCAGGAGGGATGGATGGATGGCTGGATGGACGGCTGGATGGAGGGATGGCTGGCTGGATGGCTGGCTTAAGGGATGGATGGATGGATGGATGGCTGGATGGATGGCTGGATGGAGGGATGGCTGGATGGATGGCTGGCTGGAGGGATGGATGGATGGATGAATGGCCGAATGGATGGCTGGATGGATGGCTGGCTGGAGGGATGGAAGGATGGATGGAAGGCTGGATGGACGGCTGGATGGATGGCTGGATGTCTGGATGGCTGGCTGGATGGATGGATCGCTGGTTGGCTGGATGGATGGATGGAAGGCTGGATGGATGGATGGATGGACGGATGGATGGAGGGATGGATGGATGGATGGATGGCTGGATGGATGGCTGGATGGATGGATGGCTGGATGGATGGATGTATGGATGGATGCATGGATATATGGCTGGCTGGATGGATGGATGGATGGCTGGATGGATGGCTGGATGGATGGCTGGATGGATGGATGGACGGATGGATGGATGGATGGCTGGATGGATGGCGGGATGGATGGATGGCTGGATGGATGGCTGGCTGGAGGGATGGATGGATGGATGGCTGGCTGGAGGGATGGATGGATGGATGGCTGGATGGATGGCTGGATAGATGGATGGCTGGATGGATGGCTGGCTGGAGAGATGGATAGATGGATGGGTGGCTGAATGGATGGCTGAATGGATGGATGTCCGGAGGGATGGCTGGCTGGAGGGATAGATGGTTGGATGGATGGCTGGATAGATGTCTGAATGGATGGATGGCTGGATGGATGGCTGGCTGGAGGGATGGATGGATGGATGGATGGCTGGATGGATGGCTGGCTGGAGGGATGGATGGATGGATGGATGGCTGGATGGATGGCTGGATGGATGGCTGGATGGATTGCTGGCTGGAGGAATGGATGGATTAATGAATGGCTGGACGGATGGCTGGATGGATGGAAGGCTGGATGGATGGCTGGCTGGAGGGATGGATGGATGGCTGGCTAAATGGATGGCTAGATCGATGGATGGCTGGATGGATGGCTGGCTGGAGGAATGGAGTCATGGATGGATGGCCGGATGGACGGCTGGATGGAAGGATGGCTGGATGCATGGCTGGCTGGAGGGATGGATTGATGGATGGTTGTCTGGATGGCTGGCTGGATGGATGGATGGCTCGATGGATGGCTGGCTGGAGGGATGGATGGATGGATGGAAGGATGGCTGGATGGATGGCTGGATGGAGGGATGGCTGGATGGTTGGCTGGCTGGAGGGATGGATGGATGGCTGGATGGATGGCTGGATGGAGGGATGGCTGGATGGATGGCTGGCTGGAGGGATGGATGGATGGATTATTGGCTGGATGGATGGCTGGATGGAGGGATGGCTGGATGGGTGGCTGGCTGGAGGGATGGATGGATGGCTGGATGGATGGCTGGATGGAGGGATGACTGGCTGGAGTGACGGATGGATGGATGGCTGGATGGATGGCTGTATGGAGGGATGGCTGGATGGAAGGCTGGCTGGATGGATGGATGGCTGGATGGATGGATGGATGGACGGATGGATGGTGGGATGGCTGGATGGATATCTGGCTGGAGAGATGCATGGAATGATGGATGGCTGGATGGATGGCTGGATGGAGGAATGGTTGGATGGATGGATTGCTGGAGGGATGGATGGCTGGATGGATGGATTGATGGATGGATGGCTGCATGGATGGCTGGATGGATGGATGGCTGGATGGATGGCAGGCTGAAGGGATGGATGGATGGATCGATGGCTGGATGGACGGCTGGTTGGATAGATGGCTGGATGGATGGCTGGCTGGAGGGATGGATTGATGGATGGATGGCTGGATGGATAGCTGGATGGATGGCTGGATGGATGGCTGGCTGGTGGGATGGATGGATGGATGGCTGGATGGAGGGAAGGCTGGTTGGTTGGCTGGCTGGAGGGATGGATGGATGGATGGATGGCTGAATGGATGGCTGGATGGACGGATGGCTGGATGGATGGCTGGCTGGATGGATGGATGGCTGGATGGATGGCTGGATGGTTGGATGGATGCATGGATGACTTAATGACTGGCTGGCTGGAGGGATGGATGGATGGATGGATGGCTGGATGGATGGCTGGATGGAAGGATGGCTGGATGTATGGGTGGCTGGAGAGATGGATGAATGGTTGGATGGCTGGATGGATGGCTGGATGCAGGGATGGCAGGATGGATGACTGGCTGGAGGGTTGGATGGATGGATGGTTGGCTGGATGGGTGGCTGGATGGATGGAAGGCTGGATGGATGGCTGGCTGGAGTGAAGGATGGATGGATGGATGGCTGGATGGATGGCTTGATGGATGGATGGCTGGATGGATGGCTGGCTGGAGGGACGGATGGATGGCTGGATGGATGGTTGGATGGATGGATGGCTGGATGGATGGCTGGCAGGAGGGATAGATGGATGGATGGATGGCTGGATGGATGGCTGGATGGATGGATGGCTGGATTGAGGGATGGCTGGTTGGTTGGCTGGCTGGAGGGATGGATGGATGGATGGATGGCTGGATTTAAGGCTGGCTGGAGAGATGGATGAATGGTTGGATGGCTGGATGGATGTCTGGATGGAGGGCTGTCAGGATGAATGTCTGGCTGGAGGGATGGATGGATGGATGGAAGGCTGGATGGGTGGCTGGATGGATGGATGGCTGGATGGATGGCTGGCTGCAGGGAAGGATGGATGGATGGATGGCTGAATGGATGGCTGTATGGATGGATGGCTGAATGGATGGCTGGCTGGAGGGAAGGATGGATGGATGGATGGCTGGATGGATGGTTGGATGGATGGCTTGATGGATGGCTGGCAGGAGGGATAGATGGATGGATGGATGGCTGGATGGATGGCTGGATGGATGGATGGCTGGATGGATGGCTGGCTGGAGGGATGGATGGATGGATGTCTGGATGGATGGCCGAATGGATGGCTGGCTGAAGGGATGGATGGATGGCTGAATGGATGGCTGGATGGATGGATGGCTGGATTGGTGGCTGGCTGGAGGGATGGATAAATGGATGGATGGCTGGATGGATGACTGGATGGCTGGATGGCTGGATGGTTGGCTGGCTGGGCGGGTGGATTGATGGATGGATGGCTGGATGGATGGATGGCTGGATGGATGGCTGGCTGGAGGGATGGATGGATGGATGGATGCATGGATGAATGGCTGGATGGATGGATGGATGGCTGGATGGATGGCTGGATGGATGGATGGATGGACGGATGGATGGATGGCTGGATGGATGGCGGATGGATGGATGGCTGGATGGATGGCTGGCTGGAGGGATGGATGGATGGATGGCTGACTGGAGGGATGGATGGATGGATGGCTGGATGGATGGCTGGATAGATGGATGGCTGGATGGCTGGCTGGCTGGAGAGATGGATGAATGGATGGGTGGCTGAATGGATGGCTGGATGGATGGATGTCCGGATGGATGGCTGGCTGGAGGGATAGATGGTTGGATGGATGGCTGGATGGATGTCTGGATGGATTGATGGCTGGATGGATGGCTGGCTGAAGGGATGGATGGATGGCTGGATGGATGGCTGGCTGGAGGGATGGATGGATGGATGGCTGGATGGATGGCTGGATGGATGGCTGGATGGATTGCTGGCTGGAGGAATGGATGGATTAATGAATGGCTGGACGGATGGCTGGATGGATGGAAGGCTGGATGGATGGCTGGCTGGAGGGATGGATGGATGTCTGGCTGAATGGATGGCAAGATCGATGGATGGCTGGATGGATGGCTGGCTGGAGGAATGGAGTCATGGATGGATGGCCGGATGGACGGCTGGATGGAAGGATGGCTGGATGCATGGCTGGCTGGAGGGATGGATTGATGGATGGTTGTCTGGATGGCTGGCTGGATGGATGGATGGATCGATGGATGGCTGGCTGGAGGGATGGATGAATGGATGGATGGATGGCTGGGTGGATGGCTGGATGGAGGGATGGCTGGATGGTTGGCTGGCTGGAGGGATGGATGGATGGCTGGATGGATGGCTGGATGGAGGGATGGCTGGATGGATGGCTGGCTGGAGGGATGGATGGATGGATTATTGGCTGGATGGATGGCTGGATGGAGGGATGGCTGGATGGGCGGCTGGCTGGAGGGATGGATGGATGGCTGGATGGATGGCTGGATGGAGGGATGACTGGCTGGAGTGACGGATGGATGGATGGCTGGATGGATGGCTGCATGGAGGGATGGCTGAATGGAAGGCTGGCTGGATGGATGGATGGCTGGATGGATGGATGGATGGACGAATGGATGGAGGGATGGCTTGATGGATATCTGGCTGGAGGGATGGATGGATGGCTGGATGGATGGCTGCATGGAGGAATGGTTGGATGGGTGGATTGCTGGAGGGATGGATGGCTGGATGGATGGCTGGATGGATGGCTGGATGGATGGACGGCTGGATGGGCGATTGGCTGGAGGGATGGATGGATGGATGGCTGGATGGATGGCTGGCTGGAGGGATGGATGGATGGATGGATGGATGGCTGGATGGATGGCTGGATGGATGGATGGCTAGATGGATGGCTGGCTGAAGGGATGGATGGATGGATGGATGGCTGGATGGATGGCTGGCTGGAGGGATGGATGGATGGCTGGATGGATGGCTGGATGGATGGCTGGATGGATTGCTGGCTGGAGGAATGGTTGGATTAATGAATGGCTGGATGGCTGGATGGATGGAAGGCTGGATGGATGGCTGGCTGGAGGGATTGATGGATGTCTGGCTGAATGGATGGCAAGATCGATGGATGGCTGGCTGGAGGAATGGACTCATGGATGGCTGGCCGGATGTACGGCTGGATGGAAGGATGGCTGGATGCATGGCTGGCTGGAGGGATGGATTGATGGATGGTTGTCTGGATGGCTGGCTGGATGGATGGATGGATCGATGGATGGCTGGCTGGAGGGATGGATGGATGGATGGATGGATGGCTGGATGGATGGCTGGATGGAGGGATGGCTGGATGGTTGGCTGGCTGGAGGGATGGATGGATGGCTGGATGGATGGCTGGATGGAGGGATGGCTGGATGGATGGCTGGCTGGAGGGATGGATGGATGGATTATTGGCTGGATGGATGGCTTGATGGAGGGATGGCTGGATGGGCGGCTGGCTGGAGGGATGGATGGATGGCTGGATGGATGGCTGGATGGAGGGATGACTGGCTGGAGTGACGGATGGATGGATGGCTGGATGGATGGCTGTATGGAGGGATGGCTGGATGGAAGGCTGGCTGGATGGATGGATGGCTGGATGGATGGATGGATGGACGGATGGATGGAGGGATGGCTTGATGGATATCTGGCTGGAGGGATAGATGGATGGATGGATGGCTGGATGGATGGCTGCATGGAGGAATGGTTGGATGGGTGGATTGCTGGAGGGATGGATGGCTGGATGGATGGCTGGATGGATGGCTCGATGGATGGACGGCTGGATGGGCGATTGGCTGGAGGGATGGATGGATGGATGGCTGGATGGATGGCTGGCTGGAGGGATGGATGGATGGATGGATGGATGGCTGGAGTGATGGATGGATGGATGGATGGATGGCTGGATGGATGGCTGGATGGATGGATGGCTGGAAGGATGGATGGCTGGAGGGATTGAAGGATGGATGGATGGATGGATGGATGGCTGGATGGATGGCTGGATGGACGGATGGATGGATGGATGGCTGGATGGATGGCTGGATGGATGGATGGATGGATGGATGGCTGGAATGATGGCTGGATGGATGGATGGCTGGATGGATGGCTGGCTGGAGGGATAGATGGATGGATGGCTGGCTGGAGGGATGGCTGGATGGATGGCTGGATGGATGGCTAGATAGATGGATGGCTGGATGGCTGGCTGGCTGGAGAGATGGATGGATGGGTGGGTGGCTGGGTGGATGGCTGGATGGATGGATGTCCGGATGGTTGGCTGGCTGGAGGGATGGATGGATGGATGGGTGGCTGGATGGATGTCTGGATGGATGGATGGCTTGATGGATGGCTGGCTGGTGGGATGGATGGATGGATGGATGGCTGGATGGATGGCTGGATGGATGGATGGCTGGATGGATGGCTGGCTGGAGGGATGGATGGATGGATGGCTGGATGCATGGCTGGATGGATGGCTGGATGGATTGTTTGCTGGAGGAATGGTTGGATTAATGAATGGCTGGACGGATGGCTGGATGGATGGAAGGCTGGATGGATGGCTGGCTGGAGGGATGGATGGATGGATGGCTGAATGGATGGCTTGATCGAAGGATGGTTTGATGGATGGCTGGCTGGAGGAATGGAGTCATGGATGGATGGCCGGATGGACGGCTGGATGGAAGGATGGCTGGATGCATGGCTGGCTGGAGGGATGGATTGATGGATGGATGGCTGGATGGCTGGCTGCATTGATGGATGGCTCGATGGACGGCTGGCTGGAGGGATGGATGGATGGCTGGATGGATGGCTGGATGGAGGGATGGCTGGATGGTTGGCAGGCTGGAGGGATGGATGGATGGCTGGATTGATGGCTGGATGGTGGGGTGGCTGGATGGATGGCTGGCTGGAGGGATGGATGGATGGATTATTGGCTGGATGGATGGCTGGATGGAGGGATGGCTGTATGGGTGGCTGGCTGGAGGGATGGATGGATGGCTGGATGGACGGCTGGATGGAGGGATGGCTGGCTGGATGGCTGGCTGGAGGGATGGATGGATGGATGGATGGCTGGATGGATGGCTGGATGGAGGGATGGCTGGATGGATGGCTGGCTGGAGGGATGGATGGATGGATGAATGGCCGAATGGATGGCTGGATGGATGGTTGGCTGGAGGGATGGAAGGATGGATGGAAGGCTGGATGGACGGCTGGATGGATGGCTGGATGTCTGGATGGCTGGCTGGATGGATGGATGGCTGGTTGGCTGGATGGATGGATGGAAGGCTGGATGGATGGATGGATGGACGGATGGATGGAGGGATGGATGGATGGATGGCTGGATGGATGGCTGGATGGATGGATTGCTGGATGGATGGATGGATGGATGGATGCATGGATATATGGCTGGCTGGATGGATGGATGGATAGCTGGATGGATGGCTGGATGGATGGCTGGATGGATGGATGGACGGATGGATGGATGGCTGGATGGATGGCGGGATGGATGGATGGCTGGATGGATGGCTGGCTGGAGGGATGGATGGATGGATGGCTGGCTGGAGGGATGGATGGATGGATGGCTGGATGGATGGCTGGATAGATGGATGGCTGGATGGCTGGCTGGCTGGAGAGATGGCTGGATGGATGGATGGACGGATGGATGGATGGCTGGATGGATGGCGGGATGGATGGATGGCTGGATGGATGGCTGGCTGGATGTATGGCTGGCTGGAGGGATGGATGGATGGATGGATGGCTGGATGGATGGCTGGATGGATGGCTGGATGGATTGCTGGCTGGAGGAATGGATGGATTAATGAATGGCTGGACGGATGGCTGGATGGATGGAAGGCTGGATGGATGGCTGACTGGAGGGATGGATGGATGGCTGGCTGAATGGATGGCTAGATCGATGGATGGCTGGATGGATGCCTGGCTGGAGGAATGGAGTCATGGATGGATGGCCGGATGGACGGCTGGATGGAAGGATGGCTGGATGCATGGCTGGCTGGAGGGATGGATTGATGGATGGTTGTCTGGATGGCTGGCTGGATGGATGGATGGCTCGATGGATGGCTGGCTGGAGGGATGGATGGATGGATGGATGGATGGCTGGATGGATGGCTGGATGGAGGGATGGCTGGATGGTTGGCTGGCTGGAGGGATGGATGGATGGCTGGATGGATGGCTGGATGGAGGGATGGCTGGATGGATGGCTGGCTGGAGGGATGGATGGATGGATTATTGGCTGGATGGATGGCTGGATGGAGGGATGGCTGGATGGGTGGCTGGCTGGAGCGATGGATGGATGGCTGGATGGATGGCTGGATGGAGGGATGACTGGCTGGAGTGACGGATGGATGAATGGCTGGATGGATGGCTGTATGGAGGGATGGCTGGATGGAAGGCTGGCTGGATGGATGGATGGCTGGATGGATGGATGGATGGACGGATGGATGGAGGGATGGCTGGATGGATATCTGGCTGGAGGGATGGATGGAATGCTGGATGGCTGGATGGATGGCTGGATGGAGGAATGGTTGGATGGATGGATTGCTGGAGGGATGGATGGCTGGATGGATGGCTGGATGGACGGCTGGATGGATGGACGGCTGGATGGGCGATTGGCTGGAGGGTTGGATGGATGGAAGACTGGATGGATGGCTGGCTGGAGGGATAGATGGATGGATGGATGGATGGCTGGATCGATGGCTGGATGGATGGATGGCTGGATGGATGGATGGCTGGAGTGATGGATGGGTGGATGGTTCGATGGATGGCGGGTTGGATGGATGGCTGGATGGATGGCTGGCTGGAGGGATTGAAGGTTGGATGGATGGCTGGATGGATGGCTGGATGGACGGCTGGATGGACGGATGGATGGATGGATGGCTGGATGGATGGCTGGATGGATGGATGGATGGATGGCTGGCTGGAGGGATCGATGGATGGATGGCTGGCTGGAGGGATGGCTGGATGGATGGCTGGATGGATGGCTGGATAGATGGATGGCTGGATGGCTGGCTGGCTGGAGAGATGGATGGATGGATGGGTGGCTGGGTGGATGGCTGGATGGACGGATGTCCGGATGGTTGGCTGGCTGGCGGGATGGATGGATGGATTGCTGGATTGGTGTCTGGATGGATGGATGGCTGGATGGATGGCTGGCTGGAGGGATGGATGGATGGATGGATGGCTGGATGGATGGCTGGATGGATGGATGGTTGGATGGATAGCTGGCTGGAGGGATGGATGTATGGATGGATGGATGGATGGCTGGATGGATGGCTTGCTGGAGGGATGGATGGATGGATGGATGGATGGCTGGATGGATGGCTGGATGGATGGCTGGATGGATGGATGGCAGGATGAATGGCTGGATGGAGGGATGGATGGATGGCTGAATGGATGGATGGATGGATGGCTGGATGGATGACTCGCTGGATGGATGGCTTAATGGATGGATGGCTGGATGGATGGCTGGATGGTTGGATGGATGGATGGATGGATGGATGGATGGATGGCTGGATGGATGGATTGCTGGATGGCTGGAAGTCTGGATGGATGGATGGCTGGATGGATGGCTGGATGGATGGACGGATGGATGGAGGGATGGCTGGATGGATGGCTGGCTGGAGGGATGGATGGATGGCTGGATGGATGTCTGGATGGAGGAATGGCTGGATGGATGGCTGGCTGGAGAGATGGATCGATGGATGGATGGATGGATGGATGGCTGGATGGATGGACGATTGGCTGGAGGGATGTATGGATGGATGGCTGGATGGATGGCTGGCTGGAGGGAAGGATGGATGGTTGGATGGATGGCTGTATGGATGGCTGGATGGATGGATGGCTGGATGGATGACTCGCTGGATGGATGGCTTAAAGGGTGGATGGCTGGATGGATGGCTGGATGGTTGGATGGATGGATGGATGGATGGATGGATGGCTGGATGTATGGATGGCTGGATGGCTGGAAGTCTGGATGGATGGATGGCTGGATGGATGGCTGGATGGATGGCTGGCTGGAGGGATGGATTGATGGATGGATGGCTGGATGGATGGCTGGATGGATGGATGGCTGGATGGATGGCTGGCTGGAGGGATGGATGGATGGATGGCTGGATGGAGGGATGTCTGGATGGTTGGCTGGCTAGAGGGAGGGATTAATGAATGGATGGCTGGATGGATGGCTGGCTGGAGGGATGCATGAATGGATGGATGGCTGGATGGACGGCTGGTTTGGATGGATGGCTGGATGGATGGCTGGCTGGAGGGATGGATTGATGGATGGATGAATGGTTGGATGGCTGGATGGATGGATTGCTGGATGGATAGCTGGCTGGAGGGATGGATGGATGGGAGGATGGCTGGATGGAGGGATGGCTGGATGGTTGGCTGGCTGGATGGATGGATGGATGGATGGCTGGATGGATGGCTGGATGGAGGGATTGCTGGATGGATGGCTGGCTGGAGCGATGGATGGATGGCTGGATGGATGGCTGGATGGATGGATGGCTTAATGGCTGGCTGGCTGGAGGGCTGGATGGCTGGATGGATGGATGGATGGATGGATGGCTGGCTGGAGGTATGGATGAATGGATGGTTGGATGGCTGGATGGAGAGATGGATGAATGCATGGATGGCTGGATGGATGGCTGGATGGAGGGATGGCTGGATGGATGGCTTGCTGGAGGGATGGATGGATGGATGGTTGGCTGGATTGATGGCTGGATGGCTGGATGGATGGCTTGCTGGAGGGATGGATGGATGGATGGATGGATGGCTGGATGGATGGCTGGATGGATGGATGGCTGGATGAATGGCTGGCTGGAGGGATGGATGGATGGCTGAATGGATGGATGGATGGATGGATGGCTGGATGGATGACTCGCCGAATGGATGGCTTAATGGATGGATGGCTGGATGGATGGCTGGATGGTTGGATGGATGGATGGATGGATGGATGGCTGGATGGATGGATGGCTGGATGGCTGGACGTCTGGATGGATGGATGGCTGGATGGATGGCTGGATAGATGGACGGATGGATGGAGGGATGGCTGGATGGATGGCTGGCTGGAGGGATGGATGGATGGCTGGATGGATGTCTGGATGGAGGAATGGCTGGATGGATGGCTGGCTGGAGAGATGGATCGATGGATGGATGGCTGGATGGATGGCGGGATGGATGGATGGCTGGATGGACGATTGGCTGGAGGGATGTATGGATGGATGGCTGGATGGATGGCTGGCTGGAGGGAAGGATGGATGGATGGATGGATGGCTGTATGGATGGCTGGATGGATAGATGGCTGGATGAATGGCTGGCTGGAGTGATGGATGCGTGTATGGTTGGATGGATGGCTAGTTGGATTGATGGCTGGATGGATGGCCGGCTGGAGGGATGGAAGGATGGATGGATGGCTGGATGGATGGCTGGATGGATGGCTGGATGTCTTGATGGCTGGCTGGATGGATGGATGACTGGTTGGCTGGATGTATGGATGGATGGCTGGATGGATGGCTGGATGGATGGATGGATGAATGGATGGATGGCTGGATGGATGGATGGATGGATGGATGGCTGGATGGATGGCTGGCTGGAGGGATGGACGGATGTCTGGCTGAATGGATGGCAAGATCGATGGATGGCTGGATGGATGGCTGGCTGGAGGAATGGAGTCATGGATGGATGGCCGGATGGACGGCTGGATGGAATGATGGCTGGATGCATGGCTGGCTGGAGGGATGGATTGATGGATGGTTGTCTGGATGGCTGGCTGGATGGATGGATGGATCGATGGATGGCTGGCTGGAGGGATGGATGGATGGATGGATGGATGGCTGGATGGATGGCTGGATGGAGGGATGGCTGGATGGTTGGCTGGCTGGAGGGATGGATGGATGGCTTTATGGATGGCTGGATGGAGGGATGGCTGGATGGATGGCTGGCTGGAGGGATGGATGGATGGATTATTGGCTGGATGGATGGCTGGATGGAGGGATGGCTGGATGGGCGGCTGGCTGGAGGGATGGATGGCAGGCTGGATGGATGGCTGGATGGAGGGATGACTGGCTGGAGTGACGGATGGATGGATGGCTGGATGGATGGCTGTATGGAGGGATGGCTGGATGGAAGGCTGGCTGGATGGATGGATGGCTGGATGGATGGATGGATGGACGGATGGATGGAGGGATGGCTTGATGGATATCTGGCTGGAGGGATGGATGGATGGATGGATGGCTGGATGGATGGCTGCATGGAGGAATGGTTGGATGGGTGGATTGCTGGAGGGATGGATGGCTGGATGGATGGCTGGATGGATGGCTGGATGGATGGACGGCTGGATGGGCGATTGGCTGGAGGGATGTATGGATGGATGGCTGGATGGATGGCTGGCTGGAGGGATGGATGGATGGATGGATGGATGGCTGGATGGATGGCTGGATGGATGGATGGCTGGAAGGATGGATGGCTGGAGGGATTGAAGGATGGATGGGTGGCTGGATGGATGGCTGGATGGATGGCTGGATGGACGGATGGATGGATGGATGGCTGGATGGATGGCTGGATGGATGGATGGATGGATGGATGGATGGCTGGATGGATGGCTGGATGGATGGATGGCTGGATGGATGGCTGGCTGGAGGGATAGATGGATGGATGGCTGGCTGGAGGGATGGCTGGATGGATGGCTGGATGGATGGCTAGATAGATGGATGGCTGGATGGCTGGCTGGCTGGAGAGATGGATGGATGGGTGGGTGGCTGGGTGGATGGCTGGATGGATGGATGTCCGGATGGTTGGCTGGCTGGAGGGATGGATGGATGGATGGGTGGCTGGATGGATGTCTGGATGGATGGATGGCTTGATGGATTGCTGGCTGGTGGGATGGATGGATGGATGGATGGCTGGATGGATGGCTGGCTGGAGGGATGTATGGATGGATGGCTGGATGGATGGCTGGATGGATGGCTGGATGGATTGTTTGCTGGAGGAATGGTTGGATTAATGAATGGCTGGACGGATGGCTGGATGGATGGAAGGCTGGATGGATGGCTGGCTGGAGGGATGGATGGATGGATGGCTGAATGGATGGCTAGATCGAAGGATGGTTTGATGGATGGCTGGCTGGAGGAATGGAGTCATGGATGGATGGCCGGATGGACGGCTGGATGGAAGGATGGCTGGATGCATGGCTGGCTGGAGGGATGGATTGATGGATGGATGGCTGGATGGCTGGCAGGCTGGAGGGATGGATGGATGGCTGGATTGATGGCTGGATGGTGGGGTGGCTGGATGGATGACTGGCTGGAGGGATGGATGGATGGATTATTGGCTGGATGGATGGCTGGATGGAGGGATGGCTGTATGGGTGGCTGGCTGGAGGGATGGATGGATGGCTGGATGGACGGCTGGATGGAGGGATGGCTGGTTGGATGGCTGGCTGGAGGGATGGATGGATGGATGGATGGCTGGATGGATGGCTGGATGGAGGGATGGCTGGATGGATGGCTGGCTGGAGGGATGGAAGGATGGATGAATGGCCGAATGGATGGCTGGATGGATGGCTGGCTGGAGGGATGGAAGGATGGATGGAAGGCTGGATGGACGGCTGGATGGATGGCTGGATGTCTGGATGGCTGGCTGGATGGATGGATGGCTGGTTGGCTGGATGGATGGATGGAAGGCTGGATGGATGGATGGATGGACGGATGGATGGAGGGATGGATGGATGGATGGCTGGATGGATGGCTGGATGGATGGATGGCTGGATGGATGCATGGATGCATGGATGCATGGATATATGGCTGGGTGGATGGATGGATGGATGGCCGGATGGATGGCTGGATGGATGGCTGGATGGATGGATGGACGGATGGATGGATGGCTGGATGGATGGCGGGATGGATGGATGGCTGGATGGATGGCTGGCTGGAGGGATGGATGGATGGATGGATGGCTGGATGGATGGCTGGCTGGAGGGATGGATGGATGGATGGATGGCTGGATGGATGGCTGGATGGATGGCTGGATGGATTGCTGGCTGGAGGAATGGATGGATTAATGAATGGCTGGACGGATGGCTGGATGGATGGAAGGCTGGATGGATGGCTGACTGGAGGGATGGATGGCTGGCTGGCTGAATGGATGGCTAGATCGATGGATGGCTGAATGGATGGCTGGCTGGAGGAATGGAGTCATGGATGGATGGCCGGATGGACGGCTGGATGGAAGGATGGCTGGATGCATGGCTGGCTGGAGGGATGGATTGATGGATGGTTGTCTGGATGGCTGGCTGGATGGATGGATGGCTCGATGGATGGCTGGCTGGAGGGATGGATGGATGGATGGATGGATGGCTGGATGGATGGCTGGATGGAGGGATGGCTGGATGGTTGGCTGGCTGGAGGGATGGATGGATGGCTGGATGGATGGCTGGATGGAGGGATGGCTGGACGGATGGCTGGCTGGAGGGATGGATGGATGGATTATTGGCTGGATGGATGGCTGGATGGAGGGATGGCTGGATGGGTGGCTGGCTGGAGGGATGGATGGATGGCTGGATGGATGGCTGGATGGAGGGATGACTGGCTGGAGTGACGGATGGATGAATGGCTGGATGGATGGCTGTATGGAGGGATGGCTGGATGGAAGGCTGGCTGGATGGATGGATGGCTGGATGGATGGATGGATGGACGGATGGATGGAGGGATGGCTGGATGGATACCTGGCTGGAGGGTTGGATGGAATGCTGGAGGGATGGATGGATGGCTGGATGGACGGCTGGCTGGAGGGATGGCTGGATGGCTGGATGGACGGCTGGATGGATGGATGGATGGATGGACGGCTGGATGGGCGATTGGCTGGAGGGTTGGATGGATGGAAGACTGGATGGATGGCTGGCTGGAGGGATGGATGGATGGATGGATGGATGGCTGGATGGATGGCTGGATGGATGGATGGCTGGATGGATGGATGGCTGGAGTGATGGATGGGTGGATAGTTCGATGGATGGCGGGTTGGATGGATGGCTGGATGGATGGCTGGCTGGAGGGATTGAAGGTTGGATGGATGGCTGGATGGATGGCTGGATGGATGGCTGGATGGACGGATGGATGGATGGATGGCTGGATGGATGGCTGGATGGATGGATGGATGGATGGCTGGCTGGAGGGATAGATGGATGGATGGCTGGCTGGAGGGATGGCTGGATGGATGGCTGGATGGATGGCTGGATAGATGGATGGCTGGATGGCTGGCTGGCTGGAGAGATGGATGTATGGATGGGTGGCTGGGTGGATGGCTGGATGGATGGATGTCCGGATGGTTGGCTGGCTGGAGGGATGGATGGATGGATTGCTGGATTGGTGTCTGGATGGATGGATGGCTGGATGGATGGCTGGCTGGAGGGATGGATGGATGGATGGATGGCTGGATGGATGGCTGGATGGATGGATGTCTGGATGGAAGGCTGGCTGGAGGGATGGATGGATGGATGGATGGATGGATGGCTGGATGGATGGCTTGCTGGAGGGATGGATGGATGGATGGATGGATGGCTGGATGGATGGCTGGATGGATGGCTGGATGGATGGATGGCAGGATGAATGGCTGGCTGGAGGGATGGATGGATGGCTGAATGGATGGCTGGATGGATGGATGGCTGGATGGATGACTCGCTGGATGGATGGCTTAATGGATGGATGGCTGGATGGATGGCTGGATGGTTGGATGGATGGATGGATGGATGGATGGATGGATGGATGGCTGGATGGATGGATGGCTGGATGGCTGGAAGTCTGGATGGATGGATGGCTGGATGGATGGCTGGATGGATGGACGGATGGATGGAGGGATGGCTGGATGGATGGCTGGCTGGAGGGATGGATGGATGGCTGGATGGATGTCTGGATGGAGGAATGGCTGGATGGATGGCTGGCTGGAGAGATGGATCGATGGATGGATGGCTGGATGGATGGCTGGATGGATGGCTGGCTGGATGGACGATTGGCTGGAGGGATGTATGGATGGATGGCTGGATGGATGGCTGGCTGGAGGGAAGGATGGATGGTTGGATGGATGGCTGTATGGATGGCTGGATGGATGGCTGGCTGGATGGATGACTCGCTGGATGGATGGCTTAAAGGGTGGATGGCTGGATGGATGGCTGGATGGTTGGATGGATGGACGGATGGATGGATGGATGGCTGGATGTATGGATGGCTGGATGGCTGGACGTCTGGATGGATGGATGGCTGGATGGATGGCTGGATGGATGGCTGGCTGGAGGGATGGATTGATGGATGGATGGCTGGATGGATGGCTAGATGGATGGATGGCTGGATGGATGGCTGGCTGGAGGGATGGATGGATGGATGGCTGGATGGAGGGATGTCTGGATGGTTGGCTGGCTAGAGGGACGGATGGATGAATGGATGGCTGGATGGATGGCTGGCTGGAGGGATGCATGGATGGATGGATGGCTGGATGGACGGCTGGTTTGGATGGATGGCTGGATGGATGGCTGGCTGGAGGGATGGATTGATGGATGGATGAATGGTTGGATGGCTGGATGGATGGATTGCTGGATGAATAGCTGGCTGGAGGGATGGATGGATGGGTGGATGGCTGGATGGAGGGATGGCTGGATGGTTGGCTGGCTGGATGGATGGATGGATGGATGGATGGCTGGATGGATGGCTGGATGGAGGGATTGCTGGATGGATGGCTGGCTGGAGCGATTGATGGATGGCTGGATGGATGGCTGGATGGATGGATGGCTTAATGGCTGGATGGCTGGTGGGATGGATGGCTGGATGGATGGCTGGATGGATGGATGGATGGCTGGCTGGAGGTATGGATGGATGGATGTTTGGCTGGATGGATGGCTGGATGGAGAGATGGATGAATGCATGGATGGCTGGATGGATGGCTGGATGGAGGGATGGCTGGATGGATGGCTTGCTGGAGGGATGGATGGATGGATGGTTGGCTGGATTGATGGCTGGATGGCTGGATGGCTGGATGGATGGCTTGCTGGAGGGATGGATGGATGGATGGATGGATGGATGGCTGGATGGATGGCTGGATGGATGGATGGCTGGATGAATGGCTGGCTGGAGGGATGGATGGATGGCTGAATGGATGGCTGGATGGATCGATGGCTGGATGGATGACTCGCTGGATGGATGGCTTAATGGATGGATGGCTGGATGGATGGCTGGATGGTTGGATGGATGGATGGATGGATGGGTGGCTGGATAGATGGACGGATGGATGGAGGGATGGCTGGATGGATGGCTGGCTGGAGGGATGGATGGATGGCTGGATGGATGTCTGGATGGAGGAATGGCTGGATGGTTGGCTGGCCGGAGAGATGGATCGATGGATGGATGGCTGGATGGATGGCTGGATGGATGGATGGCTGGATGGACGATTGGCTGGAGGGATGTATGGATGGATGGCTGGATGGATGGCTGGCTGGAGGGAAGGATTGATGGATGGATGGCTGTATGGATGGCTGGATGGATAGATGGCTGGATGGATGGCTGGCTGGAGTGATGGATGCGTGTATGGTTGGATGGATGGCTAGTTGGATTGATGGCTGGATGGATGGCTGGCTGGAGGGATGGAAGGATGGATGGATGGCTGGATGGATGGCTGGATGGATGGCTGGATGTCTTGATGGCTGGCTGGATGGATGGATGACTGGTTGGCTGGATGGATGGATGGATGGCTGGATGGATGGCTGGATGGATGGATGGATGAATGGATGGATGGCTGGATGGATGGATGGATGGATGGATGGCTGGATGGATGGCTGGATGGATGGCTGGCTGGATGGATGGATGGATGGATGGATGGATGGATGGATGGATGGCTGGCTGGCTGGAGGGATGGATGGAAGGCTGGCTGGAGGGATGGATGAATCGATGGCTGGATGGATGGCTGGATAGATGGATGGCTGGATGGATGGCTGGCTGGAGGGATGGATGGATGCATGGGTGGCTGGATGGAAGGCTGGATGGATGGATTTCCGGATGGATGGCTGTCTGGAGAGATGGCTGGATGGATGGATGTCAGGATGGATGGCTGGCTGGAGGGATGGATGGATGGATGGATGGCTGGATGGATGGCTGGATGGATGGATGTCTGGATGGATGGCTTGCTGGAGGGATGGATGGGTGGCTGGATGGGCGATTGGCTGAAGGGTGGGATGGATGGAAGACTGGATGGATGGCTGGCTGGAGGGATGGATGGATGGATGGATGGATGGCTGGATGGATGGCTGGATGGATGGATGGCTGGATGGATGGATGGCTGGAGTGATGGATGGGTGGATGGTTCGATGGATGGCGGGTTGGATGGATGGTTGGATGGATGGCTGGCTGGAGGGATTGAAGGTTGGATGGATGGCTGGATGGATGGCTGGATGGATGGCTGGATGGACGGATGGATGGATGGATGGCTGGATGGATGGCTGGATGGATGGATGGATGGATGGCTGGCTGGAGGGATAGATGGATGGATGGCTGGCTGGAGGGATGGCTGGATGGATGGCTGGATGGATGGCTGGATAGATGGATGGCTGGATGGCTGGCTGGCTGGAGAGATGGATGGATGGATGGGTGGCTGGGTGGATGGCTGGATGGATGGATGTCCGGATGGTTGGCTGGCTGGAGGGATGGATGGATGGATTGCTGGATTGGTGTCTGGATGGATGGATGGCTGGATGGATGGCTGGCTGGAGGGATGGATGGATGGATGGATGGCTGGATGGATGGCTGGATGGATGGATGTCTGGATGGAAGGCTGGCTGGAGGGATGGATGGATGGATGGATGGCTGGATGGATGGCTTGCTGGAGGGATGGATGGATGGATGGCTGGATGGATGGCTGGATGGATGGCTGGATGGATGGATGGCAGGATGAATGGCTGGCTGGAGGGATGGATGGATGGCTGAATGGATGGCTGGATGGATGGATGGCTGGATGGATGACTCGCTGGATGGATGGCTTAATGGATGGATGGCTGGATGGATGGCTGGATGGTTGGATGGATGGATGGATGGATGGATGGATGGCTGGATGGATGGATGGCTGGATGGCTGGAAGTCTGGATGGATGGATGGCTGGATGGATGGCTGGATGGATGGACCGATGGATGGAGGGATGGCTGGATGGATGGCTGGCTGGAGGGATGGATGGATGGCTGGATGGATGTCTGGATGGAGGAATGGCTGGATGGATGGCTGGCTGGAGAGATGGATCGATGGATGGATGGCTGGATGGATGGCTGGATGGATGGCTGGATGGATGGACGATTGGCTGGAGGGATGTATGGATGGATGGATGGATGGATGGCTGGCTGGAGGGAAGGATGGATGGTTGGATGGATGGCTGTATGGATGGCTGGATGGATGGATGGCTGGATGGATGACTCGCTGGATGGATGGCTTAAAGGGTGGATGGCTGGATGGATGGCTGGATGGTTGGATGGATGGATGGATGGATGGATGGATGGCTGGATGGATGGATGGCTTAATGGCTGGCTGGCTGGTGGGATGGATGGCTGGATGGATGGCTGGATGGATGGATGGATGGATGGCTGGCTGGAGGTATGGATGGATGGATGTTTGGCTGGATGGATGGCTGGATGGATGGATGGCTGGATGGATGGCTGGCTGGAGGGATGGATGGATGGATGGCTGGATGGAGGGATGTCTGGATGGTTGGCTGGCTAGAGGGACGGATGGATGAATGGATGGCTGGATGGATGGCTGGCTGGAGGGATGCATGGATGGATGGATGGCTGGATGGACGTCTGGTTTGGATGGATGGCTGGATGGATGGCTGGCTGGAGGGATGGATTGATGGATGGATGAATGGTTGGATCGCTGGATGGATGGATTGCTGGATGAATAGCTGGCTGGAGGGATGGATGGATGGGTGGATGGCTGGATGGAGGGATGGCTGGATGTTTGGCTGGCTGGATGGATGGATGGATGGATGGATGGCTGGATGGATGGCTGGATGGAGGGATTGCTGGATGGATGGCTGGCTGGAGCGATTGATGGATGGCTGGATGGATGGCTAGATGGATGGATGGCTTAATGGCTGGATGGCTGGTGGGATGGATGGCTGGATGGATGGCTGGATGGATGGATGGATGGATGGCTGGCTGGAGGTATGGATGGATGGATGTTTGGCTGGATGGATGGCTGGATGGAGAGATGGATGAATGCATGGATGGCTGGATGGATGGCTGGATGGAGGGATGGCTGGATGGATGGCTTGCTGGAGGGATGGATGGATGGATGGTTGGCTGGATTGATGGCTGGATGGCTGGATGGATGGCTTGCTGGAGGGATGGATGGATGGATGGATGGATGGATGGCTGGATGGATGGCTGGATGGATGGATGGCTGGATGAATGGCTGGCTGGAGGGATGGATGGATGGCTGAATGGATGGCTGGATGGATGGATGGCTGGATGGATGACTCGCTGGATGGATGGCTTAATGGATGGATGGCTGGATGGATGGCTGGATGGTTGGATGGATGGATGGATGGATGGGTGGCTGGATGGATGGATGGCTGGATGGCTGGAAGTCTGGATGGATGGATGGCTGGATGGATGGCTGGATAGATGGACGGATGGATGGAGGGATGGCTGGATGGATGGCTGGCTGGAGGGATGGATGGATGGCTGGATGGATGTCTGGATGGAGGAATGGCTGGATGGTTGGCTGGCCGGAGAGATGGATCGATGGATGGATGGCTGGATGGATGGCTGGATGGATGGATGGCTGGATGGACGATTGGCTGGAGGGATGTATGGATGGATGGCTGGATGGATGGCTGGCTGGAGGGAAGGATGGATGGATGGATGGCTGTATGGATGGCTGGATGGATAGATGGCTGGATGGATGGCTGGCTGGAGTGATGGATGCGTGTATGGTTGGATGGATGGCTAGTTGGATTGATGGCTGGATGGATGGCTGGCTGGAGGGATGGAAGGATGGATGGATGGCTGGATGGATGGCTGGATGGATGGCTGGATGTCTTGATGGCTGGCTGGATGGATGGATGACTGGTTGGCTGGATGGATGGATGGATGGCTGGATGGATGGCTGGATGGATGGATGGATGAATGGATGGATGGCTGGATGGATGGATGGATGGATGGATGGCTGGATGGATGGCTGGATGGATGGCTGGCTGGATGGATGGATGGATGGATGGATGGATGGATGGATGGATGGATGGATGGATGGATGGATGGCTGGCTGGCTGGAGGGATGGATGGAAGGCTGGCTGGAGGGATGGATGAATCGATGGCTGGATGGATGGCTGGATAGATGGATGGCTGGATGGATGGCTGGCTGGAGGGATGGATGGATGCATGGGTGGCTGGATGGATGGCTGGATGGATGGATTTCCGGATGGATGGCTGTCTGGAGAGATGGCTGGATGGATGGATGTCAGGATGGATGGCTGGCTGGAGGGATGGATGGATGGATGGATGGCTGGATGGATGGCTGGATGGATGGATGTCTGGATGGATGGCTTGCTGGAGGGATGGATGGGTGGCTGGATGGGCGATTGGCTGGAGGGTTGGATGGATGGAAGACTGGATGGATGGCTGGCTGGAGGGATGGATGGATGGATGGATGGATGGCTGGATGGATGGCTGGATGGATGGATGGCTGGATGGATGGATGGCTGGAGTGATGGATGGGTGGATGGTTCGATGGATGGCGGGTTGGATGGATGGTTGGATGGATGGCTGGCTGGAGGGATTGAAGGTTGGATGGATGGCTGGATGGATGGCTGGATGGATGGCTGGATGGACGGATGGATGGATGGATGGCTGGATGGATGGCTGGATGGATGGATGGATGGATGGCTGGCTGGAGGGATAGATGGATGGATGGCTGGCTGGAGGGATGGCTGGATGGATGGCTGGATGGATGGCTGGATAGATGGATGGCTGGATGGCTGGCTGGCTGGAGAGATGGATGGATGGATGGGTGGCTGGGTGGATGGCTGGATGGATGGATGTCCGGATGGTTGGCTGGCTGGAGGGATGGATGGATGGATTGCTGGATTTGTGTCTGGATGGATGGATGGCTGGATGGATGGCTGGCTGGAGGGATGGATGGATGGATGGATGGCTGGATGGATGGCTGGATGGATGGATGTCTGGATGGAAGGCTGGCTGGAGGGATGGATGGATGGATGGATGGATGGATGGCTGGATGGATGGCTTGCTGGAGGGATGGATGGATGGATGGATGGATGGCTGGATGGATGGCTGGATGGATGGCTGGATGGATGGATGGCAGGATGAATGACTGGCTGGAGGGATGGATGGATGGCTGAATGGATGGCTGGATGGATGGATGGCTGGATGGATGACTCGCTGGATGGATGGCTTAATGGATGGATGGCTGGATGGATGGCTGGATGGTTGGATGGATGGATGGATGGATGGATGGATGGATGGCTGGATGGATGGATGGCTGGATGGCTGGAAGTCTGGATGGATGGATGGCTGGATGGATGGCTGGATGGATGGACGGATGGATGGAGGGATGGCTGGATGGATGGCTGGCTGGAGGGATGGATGGATGGCTGGATGGATGTCTGGATGGAGGAATGGCTGGATGGATGGCTGGCTGGAGAGATGGATCGATGGATGGATGGCTGGATGGATGGCTGGATGGATGGCTGGCTGGATGGACGATTGGCTGGAGGGATGTATGGATGGATGGCTGGATGGATGGCTGGCTGGAGGTAAGGATGGATGGTTGGATGGATGGCTGTATGGATGGCTGGATGGATGGATGGCTGGATGGATGACTCGCTGGATGGATGGCTTACAGGGTGGATGGCTGGATGGATGGCTGGATGGTTGGATGGATGGATGGATGGATGGATGGATGGCTGGATGGATGGATGGCTTAATGGCTGGCTGGCTGGTGGGATGGATGGCTGGATGGATGGCTGGATGGATGGATGGATGGATGACTGGCTGGAGGTATGGATGGATGGATGTTTGGCTGGATGGATGGCTGGATGGAGAGATGGATGAATGCATGGATGGCTGGATGGATGGCTGGATGGAGGGATGGCTGGATGGATGGCTTGCTGGAGGGATGGATGGATGGATGGTTGGCTGGATTGATGGCTGGATGGTTGGATGGCTGGATGGATGGCTTGCTGGAGGGATGGATGGATGGATGGATGGATGGATGGCTGGATGGATGGCTGGATGGATGGATGGCTGGATGAATGGCTGGCTGGAGGGAAGGATGGATGGCTGAATGGATGGCTGGATGGATGGATGGCTGGATGGATGACTCGCTGGATGGATGGCTTAATGGATGGATGGCTGGATGGATGGCTGGATGGTTGGATGGATGGATGGATGGATGGGTGGCTGGATGGATGGATGGCTGGATGGCTGGAAGTCTGGATGGATGGATGGCTGGATGGATGGCTGGATAGATGGACGGATGGATGGAGGGATGGCTGGATGGATGGCTGGCTGGAGGGATGGATGGATGGCTGGATGGATGTCTGGATGAAGGAATGGCTGGATGGATGGCTGGCTGGAGAGATGGATCGATGGATGGAAGGCTGGATGGATGGCTGGATGGATGGATGGCTGGATGGACGATTGGCTGGAGGGATGTATGGATGGATGGCTGGATGGATGGCTGGCTGGAGGGAAGGATGGATGGATGGCTGTATGGATGGCTGGATGGATAGATGGCTGGATGGATGGCTGGCTGGAGTGATGGATGCGTGTATGGTTGGATGGATGGCTAGTTGGATTGATGGCTGGATGGATGGCTGGCTGGAGGGATGGAAGGATGGATGGATGGCTGGATGGATGGCTGGATGGATGGCTGGATGTCTTGATGGCTGGCTGGATGGATGGATGACTGGTTGGCTGGATGTATGGATGGCTGGCTGGATGAATGGCTGGATGGATGGATGGATGAATGGATGGATGGCTGGATGGATGGATGGATGGATGGATGGCTGGATGGATGGCTGGATGGATGGCTGGCTGGATGGATGGATGGATGGATGGATGGATGGATGGATGGATGGATGGCTGGCTGGCTGGCTGGAGGGATGGATGGAAGGCTGGCTGGAGGGATGGATGAATCGATGGCTGGATGGATGGCTGGATAGATGGATGGCTGGATGGATGGCTGGCTGGAGGGATGGATGGATGCATGGGTGGCTGGATGGATGGCTGGATGGATGGATTTCCGGATGGATGGCTGTCTGGAGAGATGGCTGGATGGATGGATGGCTGGATGGATGGCTGGCTGGAGGGATGGATGGATGGATGGATGGCTGGATGGATGGCTGGATGGATGGATGTCTGGATGGATGGCTTGCTGGAGGGATGGATGGGTGGCTGGATGGATGGCTGGATGGATGGCTGGATGGATTGCTGGCTGGAGGAATGGATGGATTAATGGATGGCTGGACGGATGGCTGGATGGATGGAAGGCTGGGTGGATGGCTGGCTGGAGTAATGGATGGATGGATGGCTGAATGGATGGCTAGATCGATGGATGGCTGGATGGATGGCTGGCTGGAGGGATGGAGTCATGGATGGATGGCTGGATGGATGGCTGGATGGAAGGATGGCTGGATGCATGGCTGGCTGGAGGGATGGATTGAATGATGGATGGCTGGATGGCTGGCTGGATGGATGGCTGGCTGGAGCGATGGATGGATGGATGGATGGCAGGATGGATGGCTGGAAGGATGGATGGCTGGATGGATGGCTGGCTGGAGGGATGGATGGATGGATGGAAGGCTGGATGGATGGATGGACGAATGGATTGCTGGATGGATGGCTGGCTGGAGGGATGGATGGATGGAGGGATGGATGGATGGATGGATGGATGGCTGAATGGGTGGCTAGATCGATGGATGGCTGTAGGAATGGATGGATGGATGGCTGGATGTATGGCTGGATGGATTGATGGCTGGATGGATGGCTGAATGGATGGCTGGATGGATGGATGGCTGGGTGGATAGCTGGCTGCAGGGATGGATGGATGGCTGGATGGCTGGATGGATGGCTGGATGGATGGGTGGATGGTTGGATGGAGGGAAAGCTGGATGGTTGGCTGGCTGGATGGATGGATGGATGGAAGGATGGCTGGATGGAGGGATTGCTGGATGGAGGGATTGCTGGATGGATGGCTGGCTGGAGGGATGGACGGTTGGCTGGATGGATGGCTGGATGGATGGATGGCTTAATGGCTGGCTGGCTGGAGGGATGGATGGCTGGATGGATGGCTGGATGGATGGATGGATGGATGGATGGATGGATGGATGGCTGGCTGGAGGTATGGATGGATGGATGATTGGCTGGATGGATGGCTGGATGGAGAGATGGATGAATGCATCGATGGCTGGATGGATGGCTGGATGGAGGGATGGATGGATGGCTGGATGGACGGCTGGATGGATGGCTGGATGGATGGCTGGCTGGAGGGATGGATTGATGGATGGATGGCTGGATGGATGGCTGGATGGATGGATGGCTGGATGGATGGCTGGCTGGAGGGATGAATGGATGGATGGTTGGATGGAGGGATGGCTGGATGGTTGGCTGGCTAGAGGGATGGATGGATGGATTGATGGATGGCTGGCTGGAGGGATGCATGGATGGATGGATGGCTGGATGGACGGCTGGTTTGGATGGATGGCTGGATGGATGGCTGGCTGGAGGGATGGATGAATGGGTGGATGGCTGGATGGAGGGATGGCTGGATGGTTGGCTGGCTGGAGGGATGGCTGGATGGTTGGCTGGCTGGACGGATGGAAGGATGGATAGATGGCTGGATGGATGGCTGGATGGATGGATGGATGAATGGATGGATGGCTGGATGGATGGATGGATGGATGGATGGCTGGATGGATGGCTGGATGGATGGCTGGCTGGATGGATGGATGGATGGATGGATGGATGGATGGATGGATGGATGGATGGATGGCTGGCTGGCTGGAGGGATGGATGGAAGGCTGGCTGGAGGGATGGATGAATCGATGGCTGGATGGATGGCTGGATAGATGGATGGCTGGATGGATGGCTGGCTGGAGGGATGGATGGATGCATGGGTGGCTGGATGGATGGCTGGATGGATGGATTTCCGGATGGATGGCTGTCTGGAGAGATGGCTGGATGGATGGATAGCTGGATGGATGGCTTGCTGGAGGGATGGATGGGTGGCTGGATGGATGGCTGGATGGATGGCTGGATGGATTGCTGGCTGGAGGAATGGATGGATTAATGGATGGCTGGACGGATGGCTGGATGGATGGAAGGCTGGGTGGATGGCTGGCTGGAGTAATGGATGGATGGATGGCTGAATGGATGGCTAGATCGATGGATGGCTGGATGGATGGCTGGCTGGAGGGATGAAGTCATGGATGGATGGCTGGATGGATGGCTGGATGGAAGGATGGCTGGATGCATGGCTGGCTGGAGGGATGGATTGAATGATGGATGGCTGGATGGCTGGCTGGATGGATGGCTGGCTGGAGCGATGGATGGATGAATGGATGAATGGATGGATGGCTGGAAGGATGGATGGCTGGATGGATGGCTGGCTGGAGGGATGGATGGATGGATGGAAGGCTGGATGGATGGATGGACGAATGGATTGCTGGATGGATGGCTGGCTGGAGGGATGGATGGATGGAGGGATGGATGGATGGATGGATGGATGGCTGAATGGATGGCTAGATCGATGGATGGCTGTAGGAATGGATGGATGGATGGCTGGATGGATGGCTGGATGGATTGATGGCTGGATGGATGGCTGAATGGATGGCTGGATGGATGGATGGCTGGGTGGATAGCTCGCTGCAGGGATGGATGGATGGATGGATGGCTGGATGGATGGCTGGATGGATGGGTGGATGGTTGGTTGGAGGGAAAGCTGGATGGTTGGCTGGCTGGATGGATGGATGGATGGAAGGATGGCTGGATGGAGGGATTGCTGGATGGAGGGATTGCTGGATGGATGGCTGGCTGGAGGGATGGACGGATGGCTGGATGGATGGCTGGATGGATGGATGGCTTAATGGCTGGCTGGCTGGAGGGATGGATGGATGGATGGCTGGATGGATGGATGGATGGATGGATGGATGGATGGCTGGCTGGAGGTATGGATGGATGGATGATTGGCTGGATGGATGGCTGGATGGAGAGATGGATGAATGCATCGATGGCTGGATGGATGGCTGGATGGAGGGATGGATGGATGGCTGGATGGACGGCTGGATGGATGGATGGTTGGATGGATGGCTGGCTGGAGGGATGGATTGATGGATGGATGGCTGGATGGATGGCTGGATGGATGGATGGCTGGATGGATGGCTGACTGGAGGGATGAATGGATGGATGGCTGGATGGAGGGATTGCTGGATGGATGGCTGGCTGGAGGGATGGACGGATGGCTGGATGGATGGCTGGATGGATGGATGGCTTAATGGCTGGCTGGCTGGAGCGATGGATGGCTGGATGGATGGCTGGATGGATGGATGGATGGATGGATGGATGGATGGCTGGCTGGAGGTATGGATGGATGGATGATTGGCTGGATGGATGGCTGGATGGAGAGATGGATGAATGCATCGATGGCTGGATGGAGGGATGGATGGCTGGCTGGATGGACGGCTGGATGGATGGATGGCTGGATGGATGGCTGGCTGGAGGGATGGATTGAAGGATGGATGGCTGGATGGATGGCTGGATGGATGGATGGCTGGATGGATGGCTGGCTGGAGGGATGAATGGATGGATGGCTGGATGGAGGAATGGCTGGATGGTTGGCTGGCTAGAGGGATGGATGGATGGATGGATGGATGGCTGGCTGGAGGGATGCATGGATGGATGGATGGCTGGATGGACGGCTGGTTTGGATGGATGGCTGGATGGATGGCTGGCTGGAGGGATGGATGAATGGGTGGATGGCTGGATGGAGGGATGGCTGGATGGTTAGCTGGCTGGATGGATGGATGGATGGATTGATGGCTGGATGGATGGCTGGATGGAGGGATTGCTGGATGGATGGCTGACTGGAGGGATGGATGGATGGCTGGATGGATGGCTGGATGGATGGATGGCTTAATGTCTGGCTGGCTGGAGGGATGGATGGCTGGATGGATGGATGGATGGATGGAAGGATGGCTGGCTGGAGGTATGGATGGATGGATGATTGGCTGGATGGATGGCTGGATGGAGAGGTGGATGAATGCATGGATGGCTGGATGGATGGCTGGATGGAGGGATGGTTGGATGGATGGCTTGCTGGAGGGATGGATGGATGGATGGTTGGCTGGATTGATGGCTGTTTGGCTGGATGGATGGCTTGCTGGAGGGATGGATGGATGGATGGCTGAATGGATGGCTGGATGGATGGATGGCTGGATGAATGGCTTGCTTGAGGGATGGATGGATGGCTGGATGGATGGCTGGATGGATGGATGGCTGGATGGATGACTCGCTGGCGGGATGGATGGATGGATGGTTGGCTCGATGGATGGCTTAATGGATGGATGGCTGGATGGTTGGATGGATGGATGGCTGGATGGACGGATGGATGGATGGATGGATGGATGGATGGATGGCTGGATGGCTGGAAGTCTGGATGGATGGATGGCTGGATGGATGGCTGAATGGATGGATGGCTGGACGGATGGATGGCTGGATGGATGGCTGGCTGGAGGGATGGATGGATGGATGGATGGATGGGTGGCTGGATGGATGGCTGGCTGGAGGAATGGGACGATGGATGAATGGCTGGATGGATGGCTGGATTGATGGATGGCTGGATGTATGGCTGAATGGATAGCTGGATGGACGGATGGCTGGATAGATAGCTGGCTGGAGGGATGGATGGATGGATGGATGGCTGGATGGATGTCTGGATAGATGGATGGCTGGACGGATGGCTGGCTGGAGGGATGGATTGATGGATGAATGGATGGATGGGTTGCTGGATGGATGGCTGGATGGATGGCTGGCTGGAGGGATGGATGGATGGATGGATGGCTGGATGGAGGGATGGCTGGATGGTTGGCTGGCTGGAAGGCTGGACGGTTGGATGGCTGGTGGATGGCTGGCTGGAGGGAAGGATGGATAGATGTCTGGATGGATGGCTGGATGGATGGATGGCTGGATGGATGGCTGGCTGGAGGAATGGATGGATGGATGGATGGCTGGATTGATGGCTGGATTTTTATCAATGACCTAGAGGAAGGCGCAGAAGGGTGGGTGAGTAAATTTGCAGACGATACTAAAGTCGGTGGTGTTGTCGATAGTGTGGAAGGATGTAGCAGGTTACAGAGGGATATAGATAAGCTGCAGAGCTGGGCTGAGAGGTGGCAAATGGAGTTTAATGTAGAGAAGTGTGAGGTGATTCACTTTGGAAGGAATAACAGGAATGCGGAATATTTGGCTAATGGTAAAGTTCTTGAAAGTGTGGATGAGCAGAGGGATCTAGGTGTCCATGTACATAGATCCCTGAAAGTTGCCACCCAGGCTGATAGGGTTGTGAAGAAGGCCTATGGAGTGTTGGCCTTTATTGGTAGAGGGATTGAGTTCCGGAGTCGGGAGGTCATGTTGCAGCTGTACAGAACTCTGGTCCGGCCGCATTTGGAGTATTGCGTACAGTTCTGGTCACCGCATTATAGGAAGGACGTGGAGGCTTTGGAGCGGGTGCAGAGGACATTTACCAGGATGTTGCCTGGTATGGAGGGAAAATCTTATGAGGAAAGGCTGACGGACTTGAGGTTGTTTTCGTTGGAGAGAAGAAGGTTAAGAGGAGACTTAATAGAGGCATACAAAATGATCAGGGGGTTGGATAGGGTGGACAGTGAGAGCCTTCTCCCGCGGATGGATATGGCTGGCACGAGGGGACATAACTTTAAACTGAGGGGTAATAGATATAGGACAGAGGTCAGAGGTAGGTTCTTTACGCAAAGAGTAGTGAGGCCGTGGAATGCCCTACCTGCTACAGTAGTGAACTCGCCAACATTGAGGGCATTTAAAAGTTTATTGGATAAACATATGGATGATAAGGGCATAGTGTAGGTTAGATGGCTTTTGTTTCGGTGCAACAACGTGGGCCGAAGGGCCTGTACTGCGCTGTATTGTTCTATGTTCTATATGTTCTATGGATGGATGGATGGCTGGATGTATGGCTGAATGGATGGCTGGATGGATGGATGGCTGGATGGATAGATGGTTGGAGGGATGGATGGATGGATGGATGGTTGGATGGACGGCTGGATGGATGGATGGCTGGATGGATGGCTGGCTGGAGGGATGGATTGATGGATGGATGGCTGGATGGATGGCTGGATGGATGGATGGCTGGATGGATGGCTGGCTGGAGGGATGGATGGATGGCTGGATGGAGGGATGGCTGGATGTAGGGTTGGCTGGATGGTTGGCTGGCTGGAGGGATGGATGGATGGATGGCTGGATGGATGGCTGGCTGGAGGGATGGATGGGTGGCTGGATGGACGGCTGGATGGATGGATGGCTGGATGGATGGCTGGCTGGAGGGATGGATTGATGGATGGATGGCTGGATGGATGGCTGGATGGATGGATGGCTGGATGGATGGCTGGCTGGAGGGATGGATGGTTGGATGGCTGGATGGAGGTATGGCTGGATGGTTGGCTGGCTGGAGGGATGGATGGATGGATGGCTGGCTGGAGGGATGCATGGATGGATGGATGGCTGGATGGACGGCTGGTTTGGATGGATGGCTGGATGGACGGCTGGCTGGAGGGATGGATTGATGGATGGATGGCTGGATGGATGGCTGGATGGATGGATGGCTGGGTGGATGGCTGGCTGGAGGGATGGATTGATGGGTGGATGGCTGGATGGAGGGATGGCTGGATGGTTGGCTGGCTGGCTGGATGGATGGATGGATGGATGGCTGGATGGATGGCTGAATGGATGGCTGGATGGATGGCTGCCTGGAAAGATAGCTGGCTGGAGGGATGGATGGATGGATGGATGGCTGGCTGGATGGATGGATGGCTGGATGGATGGCTGGCTGGAGGGATGGATTGATGGATGGATGGCTGGATGGGTTGCTGGATGGATGGATGGCTGGATGGAGGGATGGTTGGATGGTTGGCTGGCTGGTTGGCTGGACGGTTGGATGGCTGGTGGCTGTCTGGCTGGAGGGATGGATGGATGGATGGCTGGACGGATGACTGGATGAATGGATGGCTGGATGGATGGCTGGCTGGAGGAATGGATGGATGGATGGGTGGCTGGATTGATGGCTGGTTGGATGGATGGCTGGATGAATGGCTGAATGGATGGCTGGATGAATGGCTGGCTGGATGGATAGCTGGCTGGATGGATGGCTGGCTGGAGGGATGGATGGCTGGATGGATGGCTGGCTGGAGGGATGGATTGATGGATGGATGGCTGGATGGATGGCTGGATGGATGGATGGCTGGATAGATGGCTGGCTGGAGGGATGGATGGATGGCTGGATGGAGGGATGGCTGGATGTAGGGTTGGCTAGATGGTTGGCTGGCTGGAGGGATGGATGGATGGCTGGATGAATGGCTGGCTGGAGGGATGGATGGATGGATGGCTGGCTGGAGGGATGGATGGATGGATGGCTGGATGGAGGGATGGCTGGATGGTTGGCTGGCTAGAGAGATGAATGGATGAATGGATGGCCTGATGGATGGCTGGCTGGAGGGATGCATGGATGGATGGATGGCTGGATGGACCGCTGGTTTGGATGGATGGCTGGATGGATGGCTGGCTGGAGGGATGGATTGATGGATGGATGACTGGTTGGATGGCTGGATGTATGGATTGCTGGATGGATGGCTGGCTGGAGGGATGGATGGATGGGTGGATGGCTGGATGGAGGGATGGCTGGATGGTTGGCTGGCTGGATGGATGGATGGATGGATGGATGGCTGGATGGATGGCTGTATGGAGGGATTGCTGGATGGATGGCTGACTGGAGCGATGGAGGCCAGCCAGCCATCCATCCAGCCATCCAGCCATCCAGCCATCCATCCAGCCATCCATCCATCAATCCATCCCTCCAGCCAGCCAGCCATCCAGCCATCCATCCATCCAGCCGTCCATCCAGCCATCCATCCATCCCTCCAGCCAGCCATCCATTCAGCCATCCATCCATCTAGCCATCCATTCAGCCATCCATCCATCCATCCCTCCAGCCAGCCATCCATCCAGCCAGCCATCCATCCAGCCATCCATCCAGCCATCCATCCATCCCTCTAGCCAGCCATCCATCCAGCAATCCATCCGTCCAGCCATCCATCCAGCCATCCATCCATTCTTCAAGCCAGCCATCCGTCCAGCCATCCATCCATCCAGCCAGCCATTCAGTCATCCCTCCAGCCAACCATCCATCCAGCCATCCGTCCATCCATCCATCCATCCAGCAATCTATCCAGCCATCTATCCATCCATCCATCTTTCCTGCCAGTCATCCATCCAGCCATTCATCCATCCAGCCATCCATCCAGCCATCCATCCATCCATCCCTCCAGCCAGCCATCCATCCATTAAGCCATCCATCCAGCCATCCATCGATCCATCCATCCCTCTAGCCAGCCATCCATCCAGCCATTCCTCCATCCAGTCTTCTATCCAGCCATCCATCCATCCATCCATCTCTCCAGCCAGCCATACATCCAGCCATCCATCCATTCAGCCATTAATCCAGCCAACCATCCATCCAGCCATCCATCCATCCAGCCATCCATCCAGCCATCCATCCATCAATCCATCCCTCCAGCCAGCCATTCATCCAGCAATCCATCCAAACCATCCGTCCATCCAGCCATCCATCCATCCATGCATCACTCCAGCCAGCCAGCCAGGCAGCCATCCGTCCATCCATCCATCTCTCCAACCAGCCAACCATCCAGCCATCCCTCCATCCAGCCATCCATCCATTCATCCCTCCAGCCAGCCATCCATCCAGCCATCCATCCATCCAGCCATCCATCCAGCCATCCATCCATCAATCCATCCCTCCAGCCAGCCATCCATCCAGCCATCCATCCATCCAGCCGTCCATCCAGCCATCCATCCAGCCATCCATCCATCCCTTCAGCCAGCCATCCATCCAGCCATCCATCCATCCACCCATCCCTCCAGCCAGCCAACCATCCAGTCAACCCTACATCCAACCATCCCTCCATCCAGCCATCCATCCATCGCTGGCTGGCTGCAGAGATGGATGGATGGAAGGGTGGCTGGGTGGATGGCTGGATGGATGGATGTCCGGATGGTTGGCTGGCTGGAGGGATGGATGGATGGCTGGATGGATGGCTGGATGGATGGATGGCTGGATGGATGGCTGGCTGGATGGATGGAAGGCTGGATGGATGGCTGGCTGGAGGGATGGATGGATGGATGGCTGAATGGATGGCTAGATCGATGGATGGCCGGATGGACGGCTGGATGGAAGGATGGCTGGATGCATGGCTGGCTGGAGGGATGGATTGATGGATGGATGGCTGGATGGATGGCTGGATGGAGGGATTGCTGGATGGATGGCTGGCTGGAGGGATGGATGGATGGCTGAATGGATGGATGACTTAATGGCTGGCTGGCTGGAGGGATGGATGGCTGGATGGATGGCTGGATGGATGGATGGATGGATGGATGGCTGGCTGGAGGTATTGATGGATGGATGATTGGCTGGATGGATGGCTGGATGGAGAGATGGATGAATGGATGGATGGCTGGATGGATGGCTGGATGGAGGGATGGCTGGATGGATGGCTTGCTGGAGGGATGGATGGATGGATGGTTGGCTGGATTGATGGCTGGATGGCTGGATGGCTGGATGGATGGCTTCCTGGAGGGATGGATGGATGGATGGCAGGATGGATGGCTGGATGGATGGATGGCGGGATGAATGGCTGGCTGGAGGGATGGATGGATGGCTGGATGGATGGCTGGATGGATGGATGGCTGGATGGATGACTCGCTGGCGGGATGGATGGATGGATGGATGGCTGGATGGATGGCTTAATGGATGGATGGCTGGATGGATGGCTGGATGGTTGGATGGATGGATGGCTGGATGGATGGATGGCTGGATGGATGGATGGCTGGATGGCTGGTAGTCTGGATGGATGGATGGCTGGATGGATGGCTGGATGGATGGACGAATGGATGGAGGGATGGCTGGATGGATGGCTGGCTGGAGGGATGGATTGATGGCTGGATGGATGTCTGGATGGTTGGATGGATGGCTTGATGGATGGATGGCTGGATGGAAGGATGGCTGGATGGCTGCAAGTCTGGATGGATGGACGGCTGGATGGATGGCTGGATGGATGGACGGATGGATGGAGGGATGTCTGGATGGATGGCTGGCTGGAGGGATGGATTGATGGCTGGATGGATGTCTGGATGGAGGAATGGCTGGATGGATGGCTGGCTGGAGGGATGGATGGATGGATGGATGGCTGGATGGATGGCTGGATGGATGGATGGCTGGATGGACGATTGGCTGGAGGGATGGATGGATGGATGGCTGGATGGATGGCTGGCTGGAGGGATGGATGGATGGATGGATGGATGGCTGTATGGATGGCTGGATGGATGGATGGCTGAATGGATGGCTGGCTGGAGTGATAGATGCGTGGATGGTTGGATCGATGGCTAGTTGGATTAATGGCTGGATGGATGGCAGGCTGGAGGGATGGAAGGATGGATGGATGGCTGGATGGATGGATGGATGGATGGCTGGATGTCTGGATGGCTGGCTGGATGGATGGATGACTGGTTGGCTGGATGTATGGATGGATGGCTGGATGGATGGCTGGATGGATGGATGGATGGATGGGTGGCTGGATGGATGGATGGATGGATGGCTGGATGGATGGCTGGATGGATGGCTGGTTGGATGGATGGATGGATGGATGGATGGATGGATGGATGGCTGGCTGGCTGGCTGGCTGGCTGGATGGATGGCTGGCTGGAGGGATGGATGGAAGGCTGGCTGGATGGCTGGATGGATGGCTGGCTGGAGGGATGGATGGATGGATGGGTGGCTGGATGGATGGCTGGATGGATGGATTTCCGGATGGATGGCTGTCTGGAGGGATGGCTGGATGGATGGATGGCTGGATGGATGGCTGGCAGGAGGAATGGATGGATGGATGGATGGCTGGAAGGATGGCTGGATGGATGGATGTCTGGATGGATGGCTTGCTGGAGGGATGGATGGATGGATGGGTGGCTGGATGGATGGCTGGATGGATGGCTGGATGGATTGCTGGCTGGAGGAATGGATGGAGTAATGGATGGCTGGACGGATGGCTGGATGGATGGAAGGATGGATGGATGGCTGGCTGGAGGGATGTATGGATGGATGGTTGAATGGATTGCTAGATCGATGGATGGCTGGATGGATGGCTGGCTGGAGGGATGGAGTCATGGATGGATGGCTGGATGGATGGCTAGATGGAAGGATGACTGGATGCATGGCTGGCTGGAGGGATGGATTGAATGATGGATGGCTGGATGGCTGGCTGGATGGATGGCTGGCTGGAGCGATGGATGGATGGATGGATGGCAGGATGGATGGCTGGAAGGATGGATGGCTGGATGGATGGCTGGCTGGAGGGATGGATGGATGGATGGATGGCTGAATGGATGGTTGGACGAATGGATGGCTGGATGGATGGCTGGCTGGAGGGATGGATGGATGGAGGGATGGATGGATGGATGGATGGCTGGATGGATGGATGGCTGGATGGCTGGAAGTCTGGATGGATGGATGGCTGGATGGATGGCTGGATGGATGGACGGATGAATGGAGGGATGGCTGGATGGATGGCTGGCTGGAGGGATGGATTGATGGCTGGATGGATGTCTGGATGGAGGAATGGCTGGATGGATGGCTGGCTGGAGGGATGGATGGATGGATGGATGGCTGGATGGACGGCTGGATGGATGGATGGCTGGATGGACGATTGGCTGGAGGGATGGATGGATGGATGGATGGATGGATGTCTGTATGGATGGCTGGATGGATGGATGGCTGGATGGATGGCTGGCTGGAGTGATGGATGCGTGGATGGTTGGATGGATGGCGAGTTGGATTAATGGCTGGATGGATGGCTGGCGGGAGGGATGGAAGGATGGATGGATGGCTGGATGGATGGCTGGATGGATGGCTGGATGTCTGGATGGCTGGCTGGATGGATGGATGACTGGTTGGCTGGCTGGATTGATGGATGGATGGATGGATGGCTGGATGGATGGCTGGATGGAGGGATTGCTGGATGGATGGCTGGCTGGAGGGATGGATGGTTGGCTGGATGGATGGCTGGATGGATGGATGGCTTAATGGCTGGCTGGCTGGAGGGATGGATGGCTGGATGGATGGCTGGATGGATGGATGGATGGATGGATGGCTGGCTGGAGGTATGGATGGATGGATGATTGGCTGGATGGATGGCTGGATGGATAGATGGATGAATGGATGGATGGCTGGATGGATTGATGGCTGGATGGCTGGATGGATGGCTTGCTGGAGGGATGGATGGATGGATGGATGGCTGGATGGATGGCTGGATGGATGGATGGCTGGATGAATGGCTGGTTGGAGGGATGGATGGATGGCTGGATGGATGGCTGGATGAATGGATGGCTGGATGGATGACTCGCTGGCGGGATGGATGGATGGATGGATGGATGGATGGCTTAATGGATGGATGGCTGGATGGATGGCTGGATGGTTGGATGGATGGGTGGCTGGATGGATGGATGGCTGGATGGCTGGAAGTCTGGATGGATGGATGGCTGGATGGAAGGCTGGATGGATGGACGGATGGATGGAGGGATGGCTGGATGGATGGCTGGATGGAGGGATGGCTGGATGGATGGCTTGCTGGAGGGATGGATGGATGGATGGTTGGCTGGATTGATGGCTGGATGGCTGGATGGCTGGATGGATGGCTTCCTGGAGGGCTGGATGGATGGATGGCTGGATGGATGGCTGGATGGATGGATGGCTGGATGAATGGCTGGCTGGAGGGATGGATGGATGGCTGGATGGATGGCTGGATGGATGGATGGCTGGATGGATGACTCGCTGGCGGGATGGATGGATGGATGGATGGCTGGATGGATGGCTTAATGGATGGATGGCTGGATGGATGGCTGGATGGTTGGATGGATGGATGGCTGGATGGATGGATGGCTGGATGGATGGATGGCTGGATGGCTGGTAGTCTGGATGGATGGATGGCTGGATGGATGGCTGGATGGATGGACGAATGGATGGAGGGATGGCTGGATGGATGGCTGGCTGGAGGGATGGATTGATGGCTGGATGGATGTCTGGATGGTTGGATGGATGGCTGGATGGATGGATGGCTGGATGGATGGATGGCTGGATGGCTGCAAGTCTGGATGGATGGACGGCTGGATGGATGGCTGGATGGATGGACGGATGGATGGAGGGATGGCTGGATGAATGGCTGGCTGGAGGGATGGATTGATGGCTGGATGGATGTCTGGATGGAGGAATGGCTGGATGGATGGCTGGCTGGAGGGATGGATGGATGGATGGATGGCTGGATGGATGGCTGGATGGATGGATGGCTGGATGGACGATTGGCTGGAGGGATGGATGGATGGATGGATGGATGGATGGCTGGCTGGAGGGATGGATGGATGGATGGATGGCTGTATGGATGGCTGGATGGATGGATGGCTGAATGGATGGCTGGCTGGAGTGATGGATGCGTGGATGGTTGGATCGATGGCTAGTTGGATTAACGGCTGGATGGATGGCAGGCTGGAGGGATGGAAGGATGGATGGATGGCTGGATGGATGGCTGGATGGATGGCTGGATGTCTGGATGGCTGGCTGGATGGATGGATGACTGGTTGGCTGGATGTATGGATGGATGGCTGGATGGATGGCTGGATGGATGGATGGATGGATGGGTGGCTGGATGGATGGATGGATGGATGGCTGGATGGATGGCTGGATGGATGGCTGGTTGGATGGATGGATGGATGGATGGATGGATGGATGGATGGATGGATGGATGGCTGGCTGGCTGGCTGGCTGGATGGATGGCTGGCTGGAGGGATGGATGGAAGGCTGGCTGGATGGCTGGATGGATGGCTGGCTGGAGGGATGGATGGATGGATGGGTGGCTGGATGGATGGCTGGATGGGTGGATTTCCGGATGGATGGCTGTCTGGAGGGATGGCTGGATGGATGGATGGCTGGATGGATGGCTGGCAGGAGGAATGGATGGATGGATGGATGGCTGGAAGGATGGCTGGATGGATGGATGTCAGGATGGATGGCTTGCTGGAGGGATGGATGGATGGATGGGTGGCTGGATGGATGGCTGGATGGATGGCTGGATGGATTGCTGGCTGGAGGAATGGATGGAGTAATGGATGGCTGGACGGATGGCTGGATGGATGGAAGGATGGATGGATGGCTGGCTGGAGGGATGTATGGATGGATGGTTGAATGGATTGCTAGATCGATGGATGGCTGGATGGATGGCTGGCTGGAGGGATGGAGTCATGGATGGATGGCTGGATGGATGGCTGGATGGAAGGATGACTGGGTGCATGGCTGGCTGGAGGGATGGATTGAATGATGGATGGCTGGATGGCTGGCTGGATGGATGGCTGGCTGGAGCGATGGATGGATGGATGGATGGCAGGATGGATGGCTGGAAGGATGGATGGCTGGATGGATGGCTGGCTGGAGGGATGGATGGATGTATGGATGGCTGGATGGATGGTTGGACGAATGGATGGCTGGATGGATGGCTGGCTGGAGGGATGGATGGATGGAGGGATGGATGGATGGATGGATGGCTGGATGGATGGATGGCTGGATGGCTGGAAGTCTGGATGGATGGATGGGTGGATGGATGGCTGGATGGATGGACGGATGAATGGAGGGATGGCTGGATGGATGGCTGGCTGGAGGGATGGATTGATGGCTGGATGGATGTCTGGATGGAGGAATGGCTGGATGGATGGCTGGCTGGAGGGATGGATGGATGGATGGATGGCTGGATGGATGGCTGGATGGATGGATGGCTGGATGGACGATTGGCTGGAGGGATGGATGGATGGATGGATGGATGGATGGCTGTATGGATGGCTGGATGGATGGATGGCTGGATGGATGGCTGGCTGGAGTGATGGATGCGTGGATGGTTGGATGGATGGCGAGTTGGATTAATGGCTGGATGGATGGCTGGCGGGAGGGATGGAAGGATGGATGGATGGCTGGATGGATGGCTGGATGGATGGCTGGATGTCTGGATGGCTGGCTGGATGGATGGATGACTGGTTGGCTGGCTGGATTGATGGATGGATGGATGGATGGCTGGATGGATGGATTGCTGGATGGATGGCTGGCTGGAGGGATGGATGGTTGGCTGGATGGATGGCTGGATGGATGGATGGCTTAATGGCTGGCTGGCTGGAGGGATGGATGGCTGGATGGATGGCTGGATGGATGGATGGATGGATGGATGGCTGGCTGGAGGTATGGATGGATGGATGATTGGCTGGATGGATGGCTGGATGGAGAGATGGATGAATGGATGGATGGCTGGATGGATTGATGGCTGGATGGCTGGATGGATGGCTTGCTGGAGGGATGGATGGATGGATGGATGGATGGCTGCATGGATGGCTGGATGGATGGATGGCTGGATGAATGGCTGGTTGGAGGGATGAATGGATGGCTGGATGGATGGCTGGATGGATGGATGGCTGGATGGATGACTCGCTGGCGGGATGGATGGATGGATGGATGGATGGATGGCTTAATGGATGGATGGCTGGATGGATGGCTGGATGGTTGGATGGATGGGTGGCTGGATGGATGGATGGCAGGATGGCTGGAAGTCTGGATGGATGGATGGCTGGATGGAAGGCTGGATGGATGGACGGATGGATGGAGGGATGGCTGGATGGATGGCTGGCTGGAGGGATGGATTGATGGCTGGATGGATGTCTGGATGGAGGAATGGCTGGATGGATGGCTGGCTGGAGGGATGGATGGATGGATGGATGGATGGCTGGATGGATGGCTGGATGGATGGATGTCTGGATGGACGATTGGCTGGAGGGATGGATGAATGGACGGCTGGATGGATGGCTGGCTGGAGGGATGGATGGATGGATGGATGGATGGCTGTATGGATGGCTGGATGGATGGATGGCTGGATGGATGGCTGGCTGGAGTGATGGATGGGTGGATGTTTGGATCGGTGGCTAGTTGGATTAATGGCTGGATGGATGGCAGGCTGGAGGGATGGAAGGATGGATGGATGGCTGGGTGGATGGCTGGATAGATGGCTGGATGTCTGGATGGCTGGCTGGATGGATGGATGAATGGTTGGCTGGATGTATGGATGGATGGCTGGATGGATGGCTTGATGGATGGATGGATGGATGGATGGATGGCTGGCTGGATGGATGGATGGATGGATGGCTGGATGGATGGCTGGATGGATGGATGGATGGATGGATGGATGGATGGATGGCTGGCTGTCTGGCTGGCTGGATGGATGACTGGCTGGAGGGGTGGATGGAAGGCTGGCTGGAGGGATGGATGGATGGATGGCTGGATGGATGGCTGGATAGATGGATGGCTGGATGGATGGCTGGCTGGAGGGATGGATGGATGGATGGGTGGCTGGATGGATGGCTGGATGGATGTATTTCCGGATGGATGGCTGTCTGGAGGGATGGCTGGATGGATGGATGGCTGGATGGATGGCTGGCAGGAGGAATGGATGGATGGATGGATGGCTGGATGGGTGGCTGGATGGATGGATGTCTGGATGGATGGCTTGCTGGAGGGATGGATGGATGGATGGGTGGCTGCATGGATGGCTGGATGGATGGCTGGATGGATTGCTGGCTGGAGGAATGGATGGATTAATGGATGGCTGGACGGATGGCTGGATGGATGGAAGGCTGGATGGATGGCTGGCTGGAGGGATGGATGGATGGATGGCTGAATGGATGGCTAGATCGATGGATGGCTGGATGGATGGCTGGCTGGAGGGATGGAGTCATGGATGGATGGCTGGATGGATGGCTGGATGGAAGGATGACTGGATGCATGGCTGGCTGGAGGGATGGATTGAATGATGGATGGCTGGATGGCTGGCTGGATGGATGGCTGGCTGGAGCGATGGATGGATGGATGGATGGCAGGATGGATGGCTGGAAGGATGGATGGCTGGATGGATGGCTGGCTGGAGGGCTGGATGGATGGATGGATGGCTGGATGGATGGTTGGACGAATGGATGGCTGGATGGATGGCTGGCTGGAGGGATGGATGGATGGAGGGATGGATGGATGGATGGATGGCTGAATGGATGGCTAGATCGATGGATGGCTGTAGGAATGGATGGATGGATGGCTGCATGGATGGCTGGATGGATTGATGGCTGGATGGATGGCTGAATGGATGACTGGATGGATGGATGGCTGGGTGGATAGCTGGCTGGAGGGATGGATGGATGGCTGGATGGATGGCTGGATGGATGGATGGCTGGATGGATGGCTGTCTGGAGGGATGGCTGGATGGATGGATGGCTGGATGGGTGGCTGGATGGATGGATGGCTGGATGGATGGCTGGCTGGAGGGGTGGATGGATGGATGGATGGCTGGATGGAGGGATGGCTGGATGGATGGCTGGCTGGAGGAATGGATGGATGGATGGATGGCTGGATTGATGGCTGGATCGATGGATGGCGGAATGGATGGCTGAATGGATGGCTGGATGGATGGATGGCTGGATGGATAGCTGGCTGGAAAGATGGATGGATGGATGGATGGTCCGATGGACGGCTGGAAGGATGGTTGGCTGGATGGATGGCTGGCTGGAGGAATGGATTGATGGATGGATGGCTGGATGGATGGCTGGATGGATGGATGGCTGGATGGATGGCTGGCTGGAGTGATGTATGGATGGATGGATGGCTGGATGGAGGGATGGCTGGATGTAGGGTTGGCTGGATGGTTGGCTGGCTGGAGGGATGGGTGGATGGATGGATGGCTGGATGGATGGTTGGCTGGAGGGATGGATGGATGGCTGGATGGACGGCTGGATGGATGGATGGCTGGATGGATGGCTGGCTGGAGGGATGGATTGATGTTTGGATGGCTGGATGGATGGATGGCTGGATGGATGGCAGGCTGGACGGATGGATGGATGGATGGCTGGATGGAGGGATGGCTGGATGGTTGGCTGGCTGGAGGGATGGATGGATGGATGGATGGCTGGATGGATGGCTGGCTGGAGAGATGCATGGATGGATGGATGGCTGGATGGACGGATGGTTCGGATGGATTGCTGGATGGATGGCTGGCTGGAGGGATGGATTGATGGATTGATGGCTGGATGGATGGCTGGATGGATGGATGGCTGGATGGATGGCTGGCTGGAGGGATGGATGGATGGATGGCTGGATGGAGGGATGGCTGGATGATTGGCTGGCTGGATCGATGGATGGATGGATGGATGGTTGGATGGATGGCTGGATGGAGGGATGGCTGGATGGATGGCTGGCTGGAGGGATGGATGGATGGCTGGATGGATGGCTGGATGATGGATGGCTTAATGGCTGGCTGGCTGGAGGGATGGATGGATTGGTGGATGGCTGGATGAATGGCTGAATGGATGGATGGCTGGATGTATGGCTGGCTGAGAGATGGATGGACGGATGGATGGCTGGATGGATGGCTGGATGGAGAAATGGCTGGATGGATGGCTGGCTAGAGGGATGGATGGATGGAAGGATGGCTGGATGGATGGCTGGATGGATGAATGGCTGGATGGATGACTGGCTGGAGGGAAGAATGGATGGATGGATGGCTGGATGGATTGCTGGATGGATGGATGGATGGACGGATGGCTGGATGGATGGCTGGCTGGAGGGATGGATGGATGGCTGGCTGGATGGATGGATGGCTGGATGGATGGCTGGCTGGAGGGATGGATGGATGGCTGGATGGATGGCTGAATGGATTGATGGTTGGATGGATGGCTGGCTGGAGGAATGGATGGATGGATGGATGGCTGGATGGATGGCTGGATGGATGGATGGCTGGATGGATGGCTGGCTGGAGGGATGGATGGATGGATGGATGGCTGGATGGACGGCTGGATGGATGGATGGCTGGATCATGGCTGGCTGGAGGGATGGATTGATGGATGGATGGCTGGATGGATGCCTGGATGGAGGGATGGCTGGATGGATGGCTGGCTGGAGGGAAGAATGGATGGATGGACGGCTGGATGGATGGCTGGATGGATGGATGGCTTAATGACTGGATGGCTGGAGGGATGGATGGATGGAAAAATGGCTGGATGGATGGCTGGATCGATGGATGGCTGGATGTATGGCTGGCTGGAGGGATGGATGGATGGATGGATGGCTGGATGGATGGCTGGATAGAGGGATGGCTGGATGGATGGCTGGCTGGAGGGATGGATGGATGGATGGATGGCTGGATGGATGGCTGAATGGATGGATGGCTAGATGGATGGCTGGCTGGAGGGATGGATGGATGGATGGATGGCTGGATGGATGGCTGAATGGATGGATGGCTGGATGAATGGCTGTCTGGAGGGATGGATGGATGGATGGATGGATGGCAGGATGGATGGATGGATGGATGGCTGGATGGATGACTGGCTGGAGAGATGGATGGATGGATGGATGGCTGGATGGATGGCTGGATGGATGGATGGCTGGATGGATGGCTGGCTGGAGGGATGGATGGATGGATGGATGGCTGGATGGATGGCTGGATGGATGGATGGCTGGATGGATGGCAGGCTGAAGGGTTGGATGGATGGATGGATGGCTGGATGGACGGCTGGATGGATGGATGGCTGGATGGATGGCTGGCTGGAGGGATGGATTGATGGATGGATGGCTGGATGGATAGATGGATGAATGGCTGCATGGATGGCTGGCTGGTGTGATGGATGGATGGCTGGATGGTGGGATGGCTGGATGATTGGCTGGCTGGAGGGATGGATGGATGAATGGATGGATGGCTGCATGGATGGCTGGATGGAGGGATGGCTGGATGGATGGCTGGCTGGAGGGATGGATGGCTGGATGGATTGCTGGATGGATAGCTGAATGGTTGGATGGCTTAATGACTGGCTGGCTGGAGGGATGGATGGATGAATGGATGGCTGGATGGATGGCTGGATGGATGGATGGCTGGATGTATGGCTGGCTGAAGAGATGGATGAATGGTTGGATGGCTGGATGGATGGCTGGATGGAGGGATGGCTTGATGGATGGCTGGCTGGAGGGATGGATGGATGGATGGATGGCTGGATGGATGGATGGATGGCTTGATGGATGGCTTGATGGATGGCTTGCTGGAGGGATGGATGGATGGACGGCTGGATGGATGGCTGGATGGGTGGATGGCTGGATGAAGGCTGGCTGGAGGAATGGATGGATGGATGGCTGGATGGATGGCTGGTTGGATGGATGGCTGGCTGGATGACTGGCTGGAGGTATGGATGGATGGATGGATGGCTGGATGGGTGGCTGAATGGATGGATAGCTGGATGGATGACTGGCTGCAAGGAAGGATGGATGGATGGATGGCTGGATGGATGGCTGGATGGATGGATGGCTGGATGGATGGCTGGCTGGAGGGACGGATGGATGGATGGATGGCTGGATGGATGGTTGGATAGATGGATGGCTGGATGGATGGCTGGCAGGAGGGATGGATGGCTGGATGGATTGCTGGCAGGAGGGATGGATGGATGGATGGATGGCTGGAAGGATGGCAGGATGGATGGATGGCTGGATGAATGGCTGGCTGGAGGGATGGATGGATGGATGGCTGGATGGATGGATGGCCGAATGGATGGCTGGCTGAAGGGATGGATGGATGGATGGATGGCTGAAAGAATGGCTGGATGGATGGATGGCTGGATGGATGGCTGGCTGGAGAGATGGATGAATGGATGGATGGCTGGATGGATGGCTGGATGGCTGGATGGCTGGATGGATGGCTGGCTGAATGGATGGTTGGATGGCTGGATGGCTGGATGGATGGATGGATGGCTGAATGGATGGCTGGATAGATGGCAGGATGGATGGATGGATGGATGGATGGCTGGCTGGATGGATGGATTGGTGGATGGATGGCTGCATGGGTGGCTGGATGGATGGATGGCTGGATGGATGGCAGGCTGAAGGGATGGATGGATGGATGGATGGCTAGATGGACGGCTGGATGGATGGATGGCTGGATGGATGGCTGGCTGGAGGGATGGATTGATGGATGGATGGCTGGATGGATAGCTGGATGGATGCCTGCATGGATGGCTGGCTGGTGGGATGGATGGATGGATGGCTGGATGGTGGGATGGCTGGATGGTTGGCTGGCTGGATGGATGACTGGCTGGAAGGAAGGATGGATGGATGGATGGCTGGATGGATGGCTGGATGGATGGATGGCTGGATGGATGGCTGGCTGGAGGGATGGATGGATGGCTGGAAGGATGGCAGGATGGATGGATGGCTGGATGGATGGCTGGCTGGAGGGATGGATGGATGGATGGCTGGATGGATTGATGGCCGAATGGATGGCTGGCTGAAGGGATGGATGGATGGATGGATGGCTGAATGGATGGCTGGATGGATGGATGGCTGGATTGGTGGCTGGCTGGAGGGTTGGATGAATGGATGGATGGCTGGATGGATGACTGGATGGCTGGATGGCTGGATGGATGGCTGGCTGGGCGGGTGGATTGATGGATGGATGGCTGGATGGATGGCTGGATGGATGGATGGATGGCTGGCTGGCTGGCTGGAGGTATGGATGGATGGATGAATGGCTGGATAGATGGCTGGCTGGAGGGACGGATGGATGGATGGATGGCTGGATGGATGGTTGGATGGATGGCTGGATGGATGGCTGGCAGGAGGGATGGATGGATGGATGGATGGCTGGAAGGATGGCAGTATGGATGGATGGCTGGATGGATGGCTGGCTGGAGGGATGGATGGATGGATGGCTGGATGGATGGATGGCCGAATGGATGGCTGGCTGAAGGGATGGATGGATGGATGGCTGAATGGATGGCTGGATGGATGGATGGCTGGATGGATGGCTGGCTGGAGGGATGGATGAATGAATGGATGGATGGCTGCATGGATGGCTGGATGGAGGGATGGCTGGATGGATGGCTGGCTGGAGGGATGGATGGCTGGATGGATTGCTGGATGGATGGCTGAATGGTTGGATGGCTTAATGACTGGCTGGCTGGAGGGATGGATGGATGAATGGATGGCTGGATGGATGGCTGGATGGATGGATGGCTGGATGGATGGCTGGCTGAAGAGATGGATGAATGGTTGGATGGCTGGCTGGATGGCTGGATGGAGGGATGGCTTGATGGATGGCTGGCTGGAGGGATGGATGGATGGATGGATGGCTGGATGGATGGATGGATGGCTTGATGGATGGCTTGATGGATTGCTTGCTGGAGGGGTGGATGGATGGACGGCTGGATGGATGGCTGGATGGGTGGATGGCTGGATGAAGGCTGGCTGGAGGAATGGATGGATGGATGGCTGGATGGATGGCTGGTTGGATGGATGGCTGGCAGGATGACTGGCTGGAGGTATGGATGGATGGATGGATGGCTGGATGGGTGGCTGAATGGATGGATGGCTGGATGGATGACTGGCTGCAAGGAAGGATGGATGGATGGATGACTGGATGGATGGCTGAATGGATGGATGGCTGGATGGATGACTGGCTGCAAGGAAGGATGGATGGATGGATGGCTGGATGGATGGCTGGATGGATGGATGGCTGGATGGATGGCTGGCTGGAGGGACGGATGGATGGATGGATGGCTGGATGGATGGTTGGATAGTTGGATGGCTGGATGGATGGCTGGCAGGAGGGATGGATGGCTGGATGGATGGCTGGCAGGAGGGATGGATGGATGGATGGATGGCTGGAAGGATGGCAGGATGGATGGATGGCTGGATGGATGGCTGGCTGGAGGGATGGATGGATGGATGGCTGGATGGATGGATGGCTGAATGGATGGCTGGCTGAAGGGATGGATGGATGGATGGATGGCTGAAAGGATGGCTGGATGGATGGATGGCTGGATGGATGGCTGGCTGGAGAGATGGATGAATGGATGGATGGCTGGATGGATGGCTGGATGGATGGCTGGCTGGATGGAGGCTGGCTGAATGGATGGTTGGATGGCTGGATGGCTGGATGGATGGATGGATGGCTGAATGGATGGCTGGATAGATGGCAGGATGGATGGATGGATGGATGGATGGCTGGCTGGATGGATGGATTGATGGATGGATGGCTGGATGGGTGGCTGGATGGATGGATGGCTGGATGGATGGCAGGCTGAAGGGATGGATGGATGGATGGATGGCTAGATGGACGGCTGGATGGATGGATGGCTGGATGGATGGCTGGCTGGAGGGATTGATTGATGGATGGATGGCTGGATGGATAGCTGGATGGATGGTTGCATGGATGGCTGGCAGGTGGGATGGATGGATGGATGGCTGGATGGTGGGATGGCTGGATGGTTGGCTGGCTGGATGGATGACTGGCTGGAAGGAAGGATGGATGGATGGATGGCTGGATGGATGGCTGGATGGATGGATGGCTGGATGGATGGCTGGCAGGAGGGATGGATGGATGGCTGGAAGGATGGCAGGATGGATGGATGGCTGGATGGATGGCTGGCTGGAGGGATGGATGGATGGATGGCTGGATGGATTGATGGCCGAATGGATGGCTGGCTGAAGGGATGGATGGATGGATGGATGGCTGAATGGATGGCTGGATGGATGGATGGCTGGATTGGTGGCTGGCTGGAGGGATGGATGAATGGATGGATGGCTGGATGGATGACTGGATGGCTGGATGGCTGGATGGATGGCTGGCTGGGAGGGTGGATTAATGGATGGATGGCTGGATGGATGGCTGGATGGATGGATGGATGGCTGGCTGGCTGGCTGGAGGTATGGATGGATGGATGAATGGCTGGATAGATGGCTGGCTGGAGGGATGGATGGATGGACGGATGGCTGGATGGATGGCAGGATGGATGGATGGCTGGATGGACGGCTTGCTGGAGGGATGGATTGATGGATGGATGGCTGGATGGATGGCTGGATGGATAGATGGCTGGATGAATGGCTGGCTGGAGGTATGGATGGATGGATGGATGGCTGGATGGATGGCTGGATGGATGGATGGCTGGATGGATGACTCGCTGGCGGGATGGATGGATGGATGGATGGCTGGATGGATGACTGGATGGATGGATGGCTGGATGGATGGATGGATGGATGGATGGATGGATGGCAGGATGGATGGATGGGTGGATGGATGGATGGCTGGATGGCTGGAAGGCAGGATGGATGGATGGCTGGATGGATGGCTGGAAGGATGGATGGATGGATGGATGGATAGCTGGATGGATGGCTGGATGTAGGGATAGCTGGAGGGATGGATGGATGGCTGGATGGATGGCTGGATGGATGGATGGCTGGATGGATGGCTGGCTGGAGGGATGGATGGATGGATGGATGGCTGGATGGAGGGATGGATGGATGGATGGATGGCTGGATGGATGGCTGGATGGATGGATGGCTGGATGGATGGCTGGCAGGAGGGATCGATGGATGGATGGATGGCTGGATGGATGGCTGGATGGATGGCTGGCTGGAGCGATGGATGAATGGATGGCTGGATGGATGGATGGCCGAATGGTGACTGGCTGGACAGATGGCAGGATGGATGGATGGCTGGATGGATGGCTGGATGGATGGATGGATTGATGGATGGATGGCTGGATGGATGGCTGGATGGATGGATGGCTGGATGGATGGCAGGCTGAAGGGATGGATGGATGGATCGATGGCTGGATGGACGGCTGGTTGGATAGATGGCTGGATGGATGGCTGGCTGGAGGGATGGATTGATGGATGGATGGCTGGATGGATAGCTGGATGGATGGCTGGATGGATGGCTGGCTGGGGGGATGGATGGATGGATGGATGGCTGGATGGAGGGAAGGCTGGTTGGTTGGCTGGCTGGAGGGATGGATGGATGGATGGATGGATGAATGGCTGGATGGATGGCTGGATGGAGGGATGGCTGGATGGATGGCTGGCTGGATGAATGGATGGCTGGATGGATGGCTGGATGGATGGATGGATGTATGGATGGCTTAATGACTGTCTGGCTGGAGGGATGGATGGCTGGATGGATGGCTGGATGGATGGCTGGATGGAAGGATGGCTGAATGTATGGCTGGCTGGAGAGATGGATGAATGGTTGGATGGCTGGATGGATGGCTGGATGCAGGGATGGCAGGATGGATGACTGGCTGGAGGGTTGGATGGATGGATGGTTTGCTGGATGGGTGGCTGGATGGATGGATGGCTGCATGGATGGCTAGCTGGAGCGAAGGATGGATGGATGGATGGCTGGATGGATGGCTTGATGGATGGATGGCTGGATGGATGGC
>NC_092708.1:285720361-285815361 GCF_047496885.1 Scyliorhinus torazame | reverse complement strand
TCCATCCATCGCTCCAGCCAGCCATCCATCCAGCAATCCCTCCATCCAGCCATCCATCCAGCCATCCATCCATCCATCCATCCAGCCAGCCAACCATCCAGCCATCCCTCCATCCAGCCATCCATCCATCCATCCATCCCTCCAGCCAGCTATCCATCCAGCAATCCATCCATCCAGCCATCCAACCATTCATCCATCCATCAATCCATCCCTCCAGCCAGCCATCCATCCAGCCATCCATCCAAACCAGCCGTCCATCCAGCCATCCATCCATCCATGCATCCCTCCAGCCAGCCATCCATCCAGCCATCCATTCATCCATCCCTCCCTCTAGCCAGCCAACCATCCAGACATCCCTCCATCCAGCCATCCATCCATCCATCCCTCCAGCCAGCCATCCATCCAGCCATCCATCCATCCAGCCATCCATCCAGCCATCCATCCATCAATCCATCCCTCCATCCAGCCATCCATCCAGCCATCCATCCATCCAGCCGTCCATCCAGCCATCCATCCATCCAGCCATCCATCCATCCAGACTTCCAGCCATCCAGCCATCCATACATCCAGCCATCCATCCATCCATCCATCCATCCATCCAACCATCCAGCCATCCATCCAGCCATCCACCCTTTAAGCCATCCATCCAGCGAGTCATCCATCCAGCCATCCATCCATCCAGTCATCCATACAGCCATCCATCCAACCTTCCCTCCAGCCAGCCATCCATCCAGCCATCCATCCATACATCCCTCCAGCCAATCGTCCAGCCAGCCAGCCATCCATCCAGCCATCCATCCAGCCATCCATCCATCGATCCATCTCTCCAGCCAGCCATCCATCCAGCCATTCCTCCATCCATACATCCATCCAGCCATCCATCCATCCATCCATCCATCCATCCATCCATCCATCCATCCATCCATCCATCCATCCATCCATCCATCCATCCATCCATCCATCCAGCCAGCCATCCATCCAGCCATCCATCCAGCGATCCATCCATCCATCCATCCATCCAGCCATCCATCCATTCATCCATCCATCCAGCCATCCATCCAGCCATCCATCCATACATCCAGCCAACCAGTCTTCCATCCATCCAGCCAGCCATCAAGACATCCAGCCATCCATCCAGCCATCCATCCAGCCATCCAGCCATCCTTCCATCCCTCCAGCCAGCCATCCATCCAGCCATCAATCCAACTAGCCATCGATCCAACCATACACGCATCCATCACTCCAGCCATCAATCCATCCATCCATCCATCCAGCCAGCCAACCATCCAGCCATCCCTCCATCCAGCCATCCACCCATTCATCCATCCCTCCAGCCAGCCATCCATCGAGCCATCCATCCAAACCAGCCGTCCATCCAGCCATCCATCCATCCATGCATCCCTCCAGCCAGCCATCCATCCATCCATCCATCCATCCCTCTAGCCAGCCAACCATCCAGCCATCCCTCCATCCAGCCATCCATCCATTCATCCCTCCAGCCAGCCATCCATCCAGCCATCCATCCATCCAGCCATCCATCCAACTATCCATCCATCAATCCATCCCTCCAGCCAGCCATCCATCCAGCCATCCATCCATCCAGCCGTCCATCCAGCCAACCATCCATCCCTCCATCCAGCCATCCATCCAGCCATCGATGCATTCATCCATCTCTCCATCCAGCAATCCATCCAGCCAATCATCCATCCATCCATACCTCCAGCCAGCCATCCATCCATCCATCCAGCCAGCCATCCATCCAGCCATCCATCCCTCCAGCCAGCCAGCCATTAAGCCATCCATCCATCCAGCCATCCATCCAGCCATCCGTCCATCCCTCCAGCCAGCCATCCATCCAGCAATCCCTCCATCCAGCAATCCCTCCATCCAGCCATCCTTCCATCCATCCATCCATCCAGCCAGCCAACCATCCAGCTTTCCCTCCATCGAACCATCCACCCATCCATCCAGCCATCCATCCAGCCATCCATCCATCCATCCATCCCCGCAGCCAGCTATCCACCCAGCCATCCATCCATCCAGCCATCCATTCAGCCATCCATCCAGCCATCAATCCATCCAGCCATCCATCCAGCCATCCATCCATCCATTCCTACAGCCATCCATCGATCTAGCCATCCATTCAGCCATCCATCCATCCATCCATCCATCCCTCCATCCATCCATCCCTCCCCCCAGCCATCCATCCAGCAATCCATTCGTCCATCCATCCATCCAGCCTTCCATCCATCCATCCATCCCTCCAGCCAGCCATCCATCCAGCCATCCATCCTTCCACCCATCCATCCTGCCATCCATCCATCCATCCATCGCTCCAGCCAGCCATCCATCCAGCCAGCCATCCAGCCATCCATCATTCAATCCATCCCTCCAGCCAGCCATGCATCCAGCCATCCTTCCATCCAGCCATCCATCCAGCCATCCATCCATGACTCCATCCCTCCAGCCAGCCATCCATCCAGCCATCCATCGATCTAGCCATCCATTCAGCCATCCATCCATCCATTACTCCAGCCAGCCATCCACACAGCATTCCATCCATCCAGCCATCCGTCCAGCCATCCATTAATCCATCCATTCCTCCAGCCAGCAATCCATCCAGCCATCCATCCAGCCATCCATCCAGCCACCCATCCATCCCTCCATCAAGCCATCCATCCAGACATCCATCCATCCAGCCATCCATCCAGCCATCCATCCATCCATCCATCCCTCCAGCCAGCCATCCATCCAGCGATCCATCCATCCAGCCATCTCTCCAGACAGCCATCCATCCGGAAATCCATCCATCCAGCCATCCATCCAGCCACCCATGCATCCATCCATCCCTCCAGCCAGCCATCCATCCAGCCATCCATCTATCCAGCCATCCATTCAGCCATCGATTCATCCATCCCTCCAGCCAGCCTTCCATCCATCCCTCCAGCCAGCCATCCATCCATCCATCCATCCATCCATCCATCCATCCATCCATCCATCCATCCATCCATCCATCCATCCATCCAGCCAGCCATCCATCCAGCCATCCATCCAGCCATCCATCCATCCATCCATCCATCCAGCCATCCATCCATTCATCCATCCATCCATCCAGCCATCCATCCAGCCATCCATCCATACATCCAGCCAACCAGTCATCCATCCATCCAGCCAGCCATCAAGACATCCAGCCATCCATCCAGTCATCCATCCAGCCATCCATCCATCCTTCCATCCCTCCAGCCAGCCATCCATCCAGCCATCAATCCAACTAGCCATCCATCCAACCATACACGCATCCATCACTCCAGCCAGCCATCCATCCAGCCATCTATCCATCCATCCATCCATACAGCCATCCATCCATCCATCCATCCTTCCCTCCAGCCAGCCATCCATCCAGCCATCCATCCATACATCCCTCCAGCCAATCGTCCATCCAGCCATCCATCCATCCAGCCATCCATCCAGCTATCCATCCATCGATCCATCTCTCCAGCCAGCCATCCATCCAGCCATTCCTCCATCCAGACATCCATCCAGCCATCCATCCATCCCTCCAGCCAGCCATCCATCCAGCCATCCCTCCATGCATCCGTCCATCTATCCAGCCATCCATCCAGCCATCCATCCATCCAGACTTCCAGCCATCCAGCCATCCATCCATCCAGCCATCCATCCATCCATCCATCCATCCAACCATCCAGCCATCCATCCAGCCATCCATCCATTAAGCCATCCATCCAGCGAGTCATCCATCCAGCCATCCATCCATCCAGCCATCCATTCAGCCATCCATCCATCCCTCCAGCCAGCCATTCATCCAGCCATCCATCCATCCAGCCATCCATCCAGCCATCCATCCATCCATCCATCCATCCCTCCAGCAAGCCATCCATCCAGCCATCCAGCCATCAATCCAGCCAACCATCCATCCATCCATCCCTCCAGCAAGCCATCCATCCAGCCATCCCTCCATCCAGCCATCCATCCAGCCATCCATGCATTCATCCATCTCTCCATCCAGCCATCCATCCATCCATCCATCCATCCATCCATCCCTCCAGCAAGCCATCCTTCCATCCATCCATCCATCCAGCAATCCATCCAGCCATCCATCCATCCATCAATCCCTCCAGCCAGTCATCCATCCAGCCATCCATCCATCCAGCCATCCAACCAGCCATCCATCCATCCATCCCTCCAGCCAGCCAATCATCCAGCCATCCATCCATCCAGCCATCCATCCAGCCATCCATCCATCCATCCAACCTTCCAGCCAGCCATCCATCCAGCCGTCCATCCATCCAGCCATCCATTCAGCCATCCATCCATCCATCCACCCTTCTAGCCAGCCATCCATCCATCCATTCCTCCATCCAGCCATCCATCCAGCCATCCATCCATCCAGCCATCTCTCCAGCCAGCCATACATCCAGCCATCCATCCATTCAGCCATTCATCCAGCCATCCATCCATCCCTCCAGCCAGCCAGCCATTAAGCCATCCATCCATTCAGCCATCCATCCAGCCATCCATCCATCCCTCCAGCCAGCCATCCATCTAGCCATTCCTCCATCCAGCCATCCATCCAGCCATCCATCCATCCAGCCATCTCTCCAGCCAGCCATACATCCAGCCATCCATCAATTCAGCCATTCATCCAGCCATCCATCCATCCATCCATCCCTCCAGCCAGCCAGCCATTAAGCCATCCATCCATTCAGCCATCCATCCAGCCATCCATCCATCCCTCCAGCCAGCCATCCATCCAGCCATCCATCCATCCAGCCATCCATCCAGCCATCTATCCATCCATCCATCCAGCCAGCCAGCCAACCATCCAGCCATCCCCCCATACAGCCATCCATCCATCCATCCATCCCTCCAGCCATTCATCCATCCAGCCATCTATCCATCCAGCCATCCATCCAGCCATCCATCCATCAATCCATCCCTCCAGCCAGCCATCCATCAAGCCATCCATCCAAACCTGCCGTCCATCCAGCCATCCATCCATCCATGCATCCCTCCAGCCAGCCATCCATCCAGTCATCCATCCATCCATCCATCACTCCAGCCACCCAACCATCCAGCCATCCCTCCATCCAGCGATCCATCCATCCATCCCTCCAGCCATCCATCCATCCATCCAGCCAGCCAACCATCCAGCCATCCCCCCATACAGCCATCCATCCATCCATCCATCCCTCCAGCCATTCATCCATCCAGCCATCGATCCAGCCATCCATCCATCAATCCATCCCTCCAGCCTGCCATCCATCCAGCCATCCATCCATCCAGCAGTCCATCCAGCCATCCATCCATCCCTCCAGCCAGCCATCCATCCAGGCATCCATCCATCCTTCCATCCCTCCAGCCAGCCAACCATCCAGCCAACCCTCCATCCAGCCATCCCTCCATCCAGCCATCCATCCATCCATCCATCCCTCCAGCCAGCCATCCATCCAGCCATCCATCCATCCAGCCATCCAACCAGCCATCCATCCATCAATCCAGCCCTCAAGCCAGCCATCAATCCAGCCACCCATCCATCCAGCCGTCCATCCAACCATCCATCCATCCATCCATCCATCCCTCCAGCCAGCTATCCATCCAGCCATCCATCCATCCAGCCATCCATTCAGCCATCCATCCAGCCATCCATCCATCCAGTCATCAATCCAGCCATCCATCCATCCATCCATTCCTCCAGACAGCCATCCATCCAGCCATCCATCCATCTAACCCTCCAGCCAGCCATCCATCCAGCCATCCATCCATCTTGCCGTCCATCCAAACATCCATCCATCCATCCATCCCTCCAGCCAGCTATCCATCCAACCATCCATCCATCCAGCCATCCTATTCAGCCATCCATCCAGCCATCCATCCATCCAGCCATCAATCCAGCCAGCCATCCATCCATCCATTCCTCCAGCCAGCCATCCATCCAGCCATCCATCTATGCAGCCATCCATCCAGCCATCCATCCATCCATCCCTCCAGCCAGCCATCCATCCAGCCATCCATCCGTCCAGCCATCCAGCCAGCCAACCATTCAGTCATCGCTCCATCCAGCCATCCATCCATCCACCCATCCCTCCAGCCATCCATCCATCCAGCCATCCATCCAGCCATCGATCCATCCATCCATCCCTCCAGCCAGATATCATTCCAGCCATCCATCCATCCAGCCATCCATTTAGCCACCCATCCAGCCATCCATCCATCCAGCCATCCATCCAGCCATCCATCGTTCCATCCATCCATTCCTTCAGCCAGCCATCCATCCAGCCATCCATCCATCCAGCCATCCATCCAGCCATCCATCCATCCATCCATCCCTCCAGCCAGCCATACATCCAGCCATCCATCCGTCCAGCCATCCATCCAGCCATCCATCCATCCATCCATCCCTCCAGCCAGCCAATCATCCAGCCATCCATCCATCCAGCCATCCATCCAGCCATCCATCCATCCATCCAACCTTCCAGCCAGCCATCCATCCAGCCGTCCATCCATCCAGCCATCCATCCAGCCATCCATCCATCCATCCACCCTTCTAGCCAGCCATCCATCCATCCATTCCTCCATCCAGCCATCCATCCAGCCATCCATCCATCCATCCATCTCTCCAGCCAGCCATACATCCAGCCATCCATCCATTCAGCCATTCATCCAGCCATCCATCCATCCATCCATCCCTCCAGCCAGCCAGCCATTAAGCCATCCATCCATTCAGCCATCCATCCAGCCATCCATCCATCCCTCCAGCCAGCCATCCATCCAGCCATCCCTCCATCCAGCCATCCATCCAGCCATCCATCCATCCATCCATCCATCCAGCCAGCCAACCATCCAGCCATCCCCCCATACAGCCATCCATCCATCCATCCATCCCTCCAGCCATTCATCCACTTGCCATCTATCCATCCAGCCATCCTTCCAGCCATCCATCCATCAATCCATCCCTCCAGCCAGCCATCCATCAAGCCATCCATCCAAACCAGCCGTCCATCCAGCCATCCATCCATCCATGCATCCCTCCAGCCAGCCATCCATCCAGTCATCTATCCATCCATCCATCACTCCAGCCAGCCAACCATCCATCCATTCCTTCAGCCAGCCATCCATCCAGCCATCCATCCATCCAGCCAACCATCCATCCATCCATCCATCCATCCATCCCTCCAGCCAGCCATCCATCCAGCCATCCATCCGTCCAGCCATCCATCCAGCCATCCATCCATACATCCATCCCTCCAGCCAGCCATCCATCCAGCCATCCATCCTTCCAGCCATCCATCCAGCCATCCATCCATCCATCCATCCCTCCAGCCAGCCATCCATCCAGCCAGCCATCCAGCCATCCATCCATCAATCCATCCCTCCAGCCAGCCATGCATCCAGCCATCCTTCCATTAAGCCATCCATCCAGACATCCATCCATGACTCCATCCCTCCAGCCAGCCATCCATCCATCCATCGATCTAGCCATCCATTCAGCCATCCATCCATCCATCCATCCCTGCAGCCAGCCATCCATCCAGCCTTCCATCCATCCAGCCATCCGTCCAGCCATCCATTAATCCATCCATTCCTCCAGCCAGCAATCCATCCCTGCAGCCAGCCATCCAGCCATCCATCCAGCCATCCATCCATCCATCGATCCATCACTTCATCCAGCCATCCATCCAGCCATCCATCCATCCAGCCATCCATCGAGCCATCCATCCATCCATCCATCCCTCCAGCCAGCCATCCATCCAGCCATCCATCCATCCAGCCACCCATCCATTCATCCATCCATCCATCCCTCCAGCCAGCCATCCATCCGGACATCCATCCATACAGCCATCCATCCAGCCACCCATCCATCCATCCATCCCTCCAGCCATCCATCCATCCAGCCATCCATCTATCCAGCGTTCAAACCGCCAACCATCCATCCATCCCTCCAGTCAGCCATCCAACCATCCATCCCTCCAGCCAGCCATCCATCTAGCCATCCATCCATCCAGCAATCCATCCAGCCATCCATCCATCAATCCATCCATCCAGCCATCCATCCAGCCATCCATTCAGCCATCCATTCAGCCATCCATTCATCCATCCATCCAGCCATCCATCCAGCCATCCATCCATCTTGCCGTCCATCCAAACATCCATCCATCCATCCATCCCTCCAGCCAGCTATCCATCCAACCATCCATCCATCCAGCCATCCTTTTCAGCCATCCATCCAGCCATCCATCCATCCAGCCATCAATCCAGCCAGCCATCCATCCATCCATTCCTCCAGCCAGCCATCCATCCAGCCATCCATCTATGCAGCCATCCATCCAGCCATCCATCCATCCATCCCTCCAGCCAGCCATCCATCCAGCCATCCATCCGTCCAGCCATCCAGCCAGCCAACCATTCAGTCATCGCTCCATCCAGCCATCCATCCATCCACCCATCCCTCCAGCCATCCATCCATCCAGCCATCCATCCAGCCATCGATCCATCCATCCATCCCTCCAGCCAGATATCATTCCAGCCATCCATCCATCCAGCCATCCATTTAGCCACCCATCCAGCCATCCATCCATCCAGCCATCCATCCAGCCATCCATCGATCCATCCATCCATTCCTTCAGCCAGCCATCCATCCAGCCATCCATCCATCCAGCCATCCATCCAGCCATCCATCCATCCATCCATCCCTCCAGCCAGCCATACATCCAGCCATCCATCCGTCCAGCCATCCATCCAGCCATCCATCCATCCATCCATCCCTCCAGCCAGCCAATCATCCAGCCATCCATCCATCCAGCCATCCATCCAGCCATCCATCCATCCATCCAACCTTCCAGCCAGCCATCCATCCAGCCGTCCATCCATCCAGCCATCCATCCAGCCATCCATCCATCCATCCACCCTTCTAGCCAGCCATCCATCCATCCATTCCTCCATCCAGCCATCCATCCAGCCATCCATCCATCCATCCATCTCTCCAGCCAGCCATACATCCAGCCATCCATCCATTCAGCCATTCATCCAGCCATCCATCCATCCATCCATCCCTCCAGCCAGCCAGCCATTAAGCCATCCATCCATTCAGCCATCCATCCAGCCATCCATCCATCCCTCCAGCCAGCCATCCATCCAGCCATCCCTCCATCCAGCCATCCATCCAGCCATCCATCCATCCATCCATCCATCCAGCCAGCCAACCATCCAGCCATCCCCCCATACAGCCATCCATCCATCCATCCATCCCTCCAGCCATTCATCCACTTGCCATCTATCCATCCAGCCATCCTTCCAGCCATCCATCCATCAATCCATCCCTCCAGCCAGCCATCCATCAAGCCATCCATCCAAACCAGCCGTCCATCCAGCCATCCATCCATCCATGCATCCCTCCAGCCAGCCATCCATCCAGTCATCTATCCATCCATCCATCACTCCAGCCAGCCAACCATCCATCCATTCCTTCAGCCAGCCATACATCCAGCCATCCATCCATCCAGCCAACCATCCATCCATCCATCCATCCATCCATCCATCCCTCCAGCCAGCCATCCATCCAGCCATCCATCCGTCCAGCCATCCATCCAGCCATCCATCCATACATCCATCCCTCCAGCCAGCCATCCATCCAGCCATCCATCCTTCCAGCCATCCATCCAGCCATCCATCCATCCATCCATCCCTCCAGCCAGCCATCCATCCAGCCAGCCATCCAGCCATCCATCCATCAATCCATCCCTCCAGCCAGCCATGCATCCAGCCATCCTTCCATTAAGCCATCCATCCACACATCCATCCATGACTCCATCCCTCCAGCCAGCCATCCATCCATCCATCGATCTAGCCATCCATTCAGCCATCCATCCATCCATCCATCCCTGCAGCCAGCCATCCATCCAGCCTTCCATCCATCCAGCCATCCGTCCAGCCATCCATTAATCCATCCATTCCTCCAGCCAGCAATCCATCCCTGCAGCCAGCCATCCAGCCATCCATCCAGCCATCCATCCATCCATCGATCCATCACTTCATCCAGCCATCCATCCAGCCATCCATCCATCCAGCCATCCATCGAGCCATCCATCCATCCATCCATCCCTCCAGCCAGCCATCCATCCAGCCATCCATCCATCCAGCCACCCATCCATCCATCCATCCATCCATCCCTCCAGCCAGCCATCCATCCGGACATCCATCCATACAGCCATCCATCCAGCCACCCATCCATCCATCCATCCCTCCAGCCATCCATCCATCCAGCCATCCATCTATCCAGCGTTCAAACCGCCAACCATCCATCCATCCCTCCAGTCAGCCATCCAACCATCCATCCCTCCAGCCAGCCATCCATCTAGCTTTCCATCCATCCAGCAATCCATCCAGCCATCCATCCATCAATCCATCCATCCAGCCATCCATCCAGCCATCCATTCAGCCATCCATTCAGCCATCCATTCATCCATCCATCCAGCCATCCATCCAGCCATCCATCCGTCTTGCCGTCCATCCAAACATCCATCCATCCATCCATCCCTCCAGCCAGCTATCCATCCAACCATCCATCCATCCAGCCATCCTTTTCAGCCATCCATCCAGCCATCCATCCATCCAGCCATCAATCCAGCCAGCCATCCATCCATCCATTCCTCCAGCCAGCCATCCATCCAGCCATCCATCTATGCAGCCATCCATCCAGCCATCCATCCATCCATCCCTCCAGCCAGCCATCCATCCAGCCATCCATCCGTCCAGCCATCCAGCCAGCCAACCATTCAGTCATCGCTCCATCCAGCCATCCATCCATCCACCCATCCCTCCAGCCATCCATCCATCCAGCCATCCATCCAGCCATCGATCCATCCATCCATCCCTCCAGCCAGATATCATTCCAGCCATCCATCCATCCAGCCATCCATTTAGCCACCCATCCAGCCATCCATCCATCCAGCCATCCATCCAGCCATCCATCGATCCATCCATCCATTCCTTCAGCCAGCCATCCATCCAGCCATCCATCCATCCAGCCATCCATCCAGCCATCCATCCATCCATCCATCCCTCCAGCCAGCCATACATCCAGCCATCCATCCGTCCAGCCATCCATCCAGCCATCCATCCATCCATCCATCCCTCCAGCCAGCCAATCATCCAGCCATCCATCCATCCAGCCATCCATCCAGCCATCCATCCATCCATCCAACCTTCCAGCCAGCCATCCATCCAGCCGTCCATCCATCCAGCCATCCATCCAGCCATCCATCCATCCATCCACCCTTCTAGCCAGCCATCCATCCATCCATTCCTCCATCCAGCCATCCATCCAGCCATCCATCCATCCATCCATCTCTCCAGCCAGCCATACATCCAGCCATCCATCCATTCAGCCATTCATCCAGCCATCCATCCATCCATCCATCCCTCCAGCCAGCCAGCCATTAAGCCATCCATCCATTCAGCCATCCATCCAGCCATCCATCCATCCCTCCAGCCAGCCATCCATCCAGCCATCCCTCCATCCAGCCATCCATCCAGCCATCCATCCATCCATCCATCCATCCAGCCAGCCAACCATCCAGCCATCCCCCCATACAGCCATCCATCCATCCATCCATCCCTCCAGCCATTCATCCACTTGCCATCTATCCATCCAGCCATCCTTCCAGCCATCCATCCATCAATCCATCCCTCCAGCCAGCCATCCATCAAGCCATCCATCCAAACCAGCCGTCCATCCAGCCATCCATCCATCCATGCATCCCTCCAGCCAGCCATCCATCCAGTCATCTATCCATCCATCCATCACTCCAGCCAGCCAACCATCCATCCATTCCTTCAGCCAGCCATCCATCCAGCCATCCATCCATCCAGCCAACCATCCATCCATCCATCCATCCATCCATCCCTCCAGCCAGCCATCCATCCAGCCATCCATCCGTCCAGCCATCCATCCAGCCATCCATCCATACATCCATCCCTCCAGCCAGCCATCCATCCAGCCATCCATCCTTCCAGCCATCCATCCAGCCATCCATCCATCCATCCATCCCTCCAGCCAGCCATCCATCCAGCCAGCCATCCAGCCATCCATCCATCAATCCATCCCTCCAGCCAGCCATGCATCCAGCCATCCTTCCATTAAGCCATCCATCCAGACATCCATCCATGACTCCATCCCTCCAGCCAGCCATCCATCCATCCATCGATCTAGCCATCCATTCAGCCATCCATCCATCCATCCATCCCTGCAGCCAGCCATCCATCCAGCCTTCCATCCATCCAGCCATCCGTCCAGCCATCCATTAATCCATCCATTCCTCCAGCCAGCAATCCATCCCTGCAGCCAGCCATCCAGCCATCCATCCAGCCATCCATCCATCCATCGATCCATCACTTCATCCAGCCATCCATCCAGCCATCCATCCATCCAGCCATCCATCGAGCCATCCATCCATCCATCCATCCCTCCAGCCAGCCATCCATCCAGCCATCCATCCATCCAGCCACCCATCCATCCATCCATCCATCCATCCCTCCAGCCAGCCATCCATCCGGACATCCATCCATACAGCCATCCATCCAGCCACCCATCCATCCATCCATCCCTCCAGCCATCCATCCATCCAGCCATCCATCTATCCAGCGTTCAAACCGCCAACCATCCATCCATCCCTCCAGTCAGCCATCCAACCATCCATCCCTCCAGCCAGCCATCCATCTAGCCATCCATCCATCCAGCAATCCATCCAGCCATCCATCCATCAATCCATCCATCCAGCCATCCATCCAGCCATCCATTCAGCCATCCATTCAGCCATCCATTCATCCATCCATCCAGCCATCCATCAATCCATCCATCCATCCAGCCATTCTACCAGCCACCCATCCATCCATCCAGCCAACCAGCCATCCATCCATCCATCCATCCAGCCAGCCATCCAGACATCTAGCCATCCATCCAGCCATCCATCCAGCCATCCACCATCCTTCCATCCCTCCAGCCAGCCATCCATCCAGCCATCCATCCAACCAGCCATCCATCCAACCATCCACCCATCCATCTCTCCAGCCAGCCATCCATCCAGTCATCCATCCAGCCAGCCATCCATCCAGCCAACCATCCATCCATCCATCCCTCCATCCTGCCATCCATCCAGCAATCCATCCATCCATCCCTCCAGCCAATCGTCCATCCAGCCATCCATCCATCCCTCCAGCCAATCGTCCATCCATCCAGCAATCCATCCAGCCATCCATCCATCAATGGGATCTGCCCCATTTATGGGATCTACCCCAGAATACTGAAGGAGGCTGGAGAGGAAATTGCTGAGGCCTTGACAGAAATCTTTGGATCCTCGCTGTCTTCAGGGGATGTCCCGGAGGACTGGAGAATAGCCAATGTTGTTCCTCTGTTTAAGAAGGGTAGCAAGGATAATCCCGGGAACTACAGACGGTGAGCCTGACTTCAGTGGTAGGGAAATTACTGGAGAGAATTCTTCGAGACAGGATCAATCCCATTTGGAAGCAAATGGACGTATTAGTGAGAGGCAGCACGGTTTTGTGAAGGGAAGGTCGTGTCTCACTAACTTGATAGAGTTTTTCGAGGAGGTCACTAAGATGATTGATTCAGGTAGGGCAGTAGATGTTGTCTATATGGACTTCAGTAAGGCCTTTGACAAGGTCCCTCATGGTAGACTAGTACAAAAGGTGAAGTCACACGGGATCAGGGGTGAACTGGCAAGGTGGATACAGAACTGGCTAGGCCATAGAAGGCAGAGGGTAGCAATGGAGGGATGCTTTTCTCATTGGAGGGCTGTGACCAGTGGTGTTCCACAGTGATCAGTGCTGGGACCTTTGCTCTTTGTAGTATATATAAATGATTTGGCGGAAAATGTAACTGGTCTGATTAGTAAGTTTGCAGACGACACAAAGTTTGGTGGAATTGCGGATAGCGATGAGGACTGTCTGAGGATACAGCAGGATTTAGATTGTCTGGAGACTTGGGCGGAGAGATGGCAGATGGAGTTTAATCCGGACAAATGTGTGGTAATGCATTTTGGAAGGGCTAATGCAGGTAGGGAATATACAGTGAATGGTAGAACCCTCAAGAGTATTGAAAGTCAAAGAGATCTAGGAGTACAGGTCTACAGGTCATTGAAAGGGGCAACACAGGTGGAGAAGGTAGTCAAGAGGGAATACGGCATGCTTGCCTTCATTGGCCGGGGCATTGAGTATAAGAATTGGCAAGTCATGTTGCAGCTGTATAGAACCTTACTTAGGCCACACTTGGAGTATAGTGTTCAATTCTGGTCGCCACACTACCAGAAGGATGTGGAGGCTTTAGAGAGGGTGCAGAAGAGATTTACCAGAATGTTGCCTGGTATGGAGGGCATAAGCTATGAGGAGCGATTGAATAAACTCGGTTTGTTCTCACTGGAACGAAGGAGGTTGAGGGGCGACCTGATAGAGGTATACAAAATTATGAGGGGCATAGACAGAGTGGATAGTCAGAGGCTTTCCCCCAGGGTAGAGGGGTCAATTACTAGGGGGCATAGGTTTAAGGTGAGAGGGGCAAAGTTTAGAGTAGATGTACGAGGCAAGATTTTTACGCAGAGGGTAGTGGGTGCCTGGAACTCACTACCGGAGGAGGTAGTGGAAGCAGGGACGATAGGGACATTTAAGGGGCATCTTGACAAATATATCATTAGGATGGGAATAGAAGGATACGGACCCAGGAAGTGTAGAAGATTGTAGTTTAGTCGGGCAGTATGGTCGGCACGGGCTTGGAGGGCCGAAGGGCCTGTTCCTGTGCTGTACATTTCTTTGTTCTTTGTTCTTTGTTTGTTCAATCCATCCATCCAGCCATCCATCCAGCCATCCATTCAGCCATCCATTCAGCCATCCATTCATCCATCCATCCAGCCATCCATCAATCCATCCATCCATCCAGCCATTCTACCAGCCACCCATCCATCCATCCAGCCTACCAGCCATCCATCCATCCATCCATCCAGCCAGCCATCCAGACATCTAGCCATCCATCCAGCCATCCATCCAGCCATCCACCATCCTTCCATCCCTCCAGCCAGCCATCCATCCAGCCATCCATCCAACCAGCCATCCATCCAACCATCCACCCATCCATCACTCCAGCCAGCCATCCATCCAGCCATCCATCCAGCCAGCCATCCATCCAGCCACCCATCCATCCATCCATCCCTCCAGCCTGCCATCCATCCAGCCATCCATCCATCCATCCCTCCAGCAAATCGTCCATCCAGCCATCCATCCATCCAGCCATCCAAACAGCCATCCATCCATCCATCCATCCCTCCAGCCAGCCATCCACCCAGCCATCCCTCCATCCATCCGTCCATCCATCCATCCATCCAGCCATCCAACCATCCAGCCAGCCGTCCATCCAGCCATCCCTCCATACAGCCATTCATCCAGCCATCCATCCATCCGTCACCCCCGCCAGCCATCCATCCAGCCATCCCTCCATCCAGCCATGCATCCAGCCATCCATCCATCCATCCATCCATCCATCCAGCCATCCATCCAGCCATCCAACCATCCAGCCTTCCAGCCATCCAGCCATCCATCCATCCAACCATCCATCCATCCAGCCATCCATCCATCCATCCATCCAGCCATCCATCAAGCCATCCATCCATCCAGCCATCCATCCAGCCATCCATCCATCCATCCATCCCGCCAGCGAGTCATCCATCCAGCCATCCATCCATCCAGCCATCCATCCTGCCATCCATCCATCCATCCATCCCTCCAGCCAGCCATTCATCCAGCCATCCATCCATCCAGCCATCCGTCCAGCTATCCATCCATCCATTCTTCCATCCCTCCAGCAAGCCATCCATCCAGCCATCCAGCCATCCATCCAGCCATCCATCCATCCATCCATCCCTCCAGCCAGCAATCCATCCAGCCATCCCTCCATCCAGCTATCCATCCAGCCATCCAAGCATTCATCCATCTCTCCATCCAGCCATCCATGTAGCCATTCATCCATCCATCCATACCTCCAGCCAGCCAGCCATCCATCCATCCATCCATCCAGCCATCCATCCAGCCATCCATCCATCAATCCATCCGCCCAGCCAGACATCCATCCAGCCATCCAGCCATCCAGCCATCCATCCATCCATCCATCCATTAATCCATCCCTCCAGCCAGCCATCCATCCAGCCATCCATCCATCAAGCCATCCATTCAGCAATCCATCCATCCATCCATCCCTTCAGCCAGCCATCCATTCGGCCATCCATCCATCCAGCCAACCATCCATCCATCCCTCCAGCCATCCATCCATCCAGCCATCCATCCAGCCATCCATCCATCCATCCATCCATCCCTCCCGCCAGCCATCCATTCAGCCATCCATCCATCCAGCCATCCATCCAGCCATCCATCCTTCCGTCCCTCCAGCCAGCCATCCATCCAGCCATCCATCCATCCAGCCATCCATCCATCCATCCAGCCATCCATCCAGCCACCCATCCATCCAGCCTTCCAGCCATCCATCCAGCCATCCATCCAGCCATCCATCCTTCCGTCCCTCCAGCCAGCCATCCATCCAGCCATCCATCCATCCAGCCATCCATCCATCCATCCAGCCATCCATCCAGCCACCCATCCATCCAGCCATCCCTCCATCCAGCCATCCATCCAGCCATCCATGCATTCATCCATCTCTCCATCCAGCCATCCATCCATCCATCCATCCATCCATCCATCCATCCCTCCAGCAAGCCATCCTTCCATCCATCCATCCATCCAGCAATCCATCCAGCCATCCATCCATCCATCCATCCCTCCAGCCAGTCATCCATCCAGCCATCCATCCATCCAGCCATCCAACCAGCCATCCATCCATCCATCCCTCCAGCCAGCCAATCATCCAACCATCCATCCATCCAGCCATCCATCCAGCCATCCATCCATCCATCCAACCTTCCAGCCAGCCATCCATCCAGCCGTCCATCCATCCAGCCATCCATCCAGCCATCCATCCATCCATCCACCCTTCTAGCCAGCCATCCATCCATCCATTCCTCCATCCAGCCATCCATCCAGCCATCCATCCATCCAGCCATCTCTCCAGCCAGCCATACATCCAGCCATCCATCCATTCAGCCATTCATCCAGCCATCCATCCATCCCTCCAGCCAGCCAGCCATTAAGCCATCCATCCATTCAGCCATCCATCCAGCCATCCATCCATCCCTCCAGCCAGCCATCCATCCAGCCATTCCTCCATCCAGCCATCCATCCAGCCATCCATCCATCCAGCCATCTCTCCAGCCAGCCATACATCCAGCCATCCATCCATTCAGCCATTCATCCAGCCATCCATCCATCCCTCCAGCCAGCCAGCCATTAAGCCATCCATCCATTCAGCCATCCATCCAGCCATCCATCCATCCCTCCAGCCAGCCATCCATCCAGCCATCCATCCATCCAGCCATCCATCCAGCCATCTATCCATCCATCCATCCATCCAGCCAACCATCCAGCCATCCCCCTATACAGCCATCCATCCATCCATCCATCCCTCCAGCCATTCATCCATCCAGCCATCTATCCATCCAGCCATCCATCCAGCCATCCATTCAGCCATCCATTCAGCCATCCATTCATCCATCCATCCAGCCATCCATCCAGCCATCCATCCATCTTGCCGTCCATCCAAACATCCATCCATCCATCCATCCCTCCAGCCAGCTATCCATCCAACCATCCATCCATCCAGCCATCCTTTTCAGCCATCCATCCAGCCATCCATCCATCCAGCCATCAATCCAGCCAGCCATCCATCCATCCATTCCTCCAGCCAGCCATCCATCCAGCCATCCATCTATGCAGCCATCCATCCAGCCATCCATCCATCCATCCCTCCAGCCAGCCATCCATCCAGCCATCCATCCGTCCAGCCATCCAGCCAGCCAACCATTCAGTCATCGCTCCATCCAGCCATCCATCCATCCACCCATCCCTCCAGCCATCCATCCATCCAGCCATCCATCCAGCCATCGATCCATCCATCCATCCCTCCAGCCAGATATCATTCCAGCCATCCATCCATCCAGCCATCCATTTAGCCACCCATCCAGCCATCCATCCATCCAGCCATCCATCCAGCCATCCATCGATCCATCCATCCATTCCTTCAGCCAGCCATCCATCCAGCCATCCATCCATCCAGCCATCCATCCAGCCATCCATCCATCCATCCATCCCTCCAGCCAGCCATACATCCAGCCATCCATCCGTCCAGCCATCCATCCAGCCATCCATCCATCCATCCATCCCTCCAGCCAGCCAATCATCCAGCCATCCATCCATCCAGCCATCCATCCAGCCATCCATCCATCCATCCAACCTTCCAGCCAGCCATCCATCCAGCCGTCCATCCATCCAGCCATCCATCCAGCCATCCATCCATCCATCCACCCTTCTAGCCAGCCATCCATCCATCCATTCCTCCATCCAGCCATCCATCCAGCCATCCATCCATCCATCCATCTCTCCAGCCAGCCATACATCCAGCCATCCATCCATTCAGCCATTCATCCAGCCATCCATCCATCCATCCATCCCTCCAGCCAGCCAGCCATTAAGCCATCCATCCATTCAGCCATCCATCCAGCCATCCAGCCATCCCTCCAGCCAGCCATCCATCCAGCCATCCCTCCATCCAGCCATCCATCCAGCCATCCATCCATCCATCCATCCATCCAGCCAGCCAACCATCCAGCCATCCCCCCATACAGCCATCCATCCATCCATCCATCCCTCCAGCCATTCATCCACTTGCCATCTATCCATCCAGCCATCCTTCCAGCCATCCATCCATCAATCCATCCCTCCAGCCAGCCATCCATCAAGCCATCCATCCAAACCAGCCGTCCATCCAGCCATCCATCCATCCATGCATCCCTCCAGCCAGCCATCCATCCAGTCATCTATCCATCCATCCATCACTCCAGCCAGCCAACCATCCATCCATTCCTTCAGCCAGCCATCCATCCAGCCATCCATCCATCCAGCCAACCATCCATCCATCCATCCATCCATCCATCCCTCCAGCCAGCCATCCATCCAGCCATCCATCCATCCAGCCATCCATCCATACATCCATCCCTCCAGCCAGCCATCCATCCAGCCATCCATCCTTCCAGCCATCCATCCAGCCATCCATCCATCCATCCATCCCTCCAGCCAGCCATCCATCCAGCCAGCCATCCAGCCATCCATCCATCAATCCATCCCTCCAGCCAGCCATGCATCCAGCCATCCTTCCATTAAGCCATCCATCCAGACATCCATCCATGACTCCATCCCTCCAGCCAGCCATCCATCCATCCATCGATCTAGCCATCCATTCAGCCATCCATCCATCCATCCATCCCTGCAGCCAGCCATCCATCCAGCCTTCCATCCATCCAGCCATCCGTCCAGCCATCCATTAATCCATCCATTCCTCCAGCCAGCAATCCATCCCTGCAGCCAGCCATCCAGCCATCCATCCAGCCATCCATCCATCCATCGATCCATCACTTCATCCAGCCATCCATCCAGCCATCCATCCATCCAGCCATCCATCGAGCCATCCATCCATCCATCCATCCCTCCAGCCAGCCATCCATCCAGCCATCCATCCATCCAGCCACCCATCCATCCATCCATCCATCCATCCCTCCAGCCAGCCATCCATCCGGACATCCATCCATACAGCCATCCATCCAGCCACCCATCCATCCATCCATCCCTCCAGCCATCCATCCATCCAGCCATCCATCTATCCAGCGTTCAAACCGCCAACCATCCATCCATCCCTCCAGTCAGCCATCCAACCATCCATCCCTCCAGCCAGCCATCCATCTAGCCATCCATCCATCCAGCAATCCATCCAGCCATCCATCCATCAATCCATCCATCCAGCCATCCATCCAGCCATCCATTCAGCCATCCATTCAGCCATCCATTCATCCATCCATCCAGCCATCCATCAATCCATCCATCCATCCAGCCATTCTACCAGCCACCCATCCATCCATCCAGCCAACCAGCCATCCATCCATCCATCCATCCAGCCAGCCATCCAGACATCTAGCCATCCATCCAGCCATCCATCCAGCCATCCACCATCCTTCCATCCCTCCAGCCAGCCATCCATCCAGCCATCCATCCAACCAGCCATCCATCCAACCATCCACCCATCCATCTCTCCAGCCAGCCATCCATCCAGTCATCCATCCAGCCAGCCATCCATCCAGCCACCCATCCATCCATCCATCCCTCCATCCTGCCATCCATCCAGCAATCCATCCATCCATCCCTCCAGCCAATCGTCCATCCAGCCATCCATCCATCCCTCCAGCCAATCGTCCATCCATCCAGCAATCCATCCAGCCATCCATCCATCAATGGGATCTGCCCCATTTATGGGATCTACCCCAGAATACTGAAGGAGGCTGGAGAGGAAATTGCTGAGGCCTTGACAGAAATCTTTGGATCCTCGCTGTCTTCAGGGGATGTCCCGGAGGACTGGAGAATAGACAATGTTGTTCCTCTGTTTAAGAAGGGTAGCAAGGATAATCCCGGGAACTACAGGCCGGTGAGCCTGACTTCAGTGGTAGGGAAATTACTGGAGAGAATTCTTCGAGACAGGATCAATCCCATTTGGAAGCAAATGGACGTATTAGTGAGAGGCAGCACGGTTTTGTGAAGGGAAGGTCGTGTCTCACTAACTTGATAGAGTTTTTCGAGGAGGTCACTAAGATGATTGATTCAGGTAGGGCAGTAGATGTTGTCTATATGGACTTCAGTAAGGCCTTTGACAAGGTCCCTCATGGTAGACTAGTACAAAAGGTGAAGTCACACGGGATCAGGGGTGAACTGGCAAGGTGGATACAGAACTGGCTAGGCCATAGAAGGCAGAGGGTAGCAATGGAGGGATGCTTTTCTCATTGGAGGGCTGTGACCAGTGGTGTTCCACAGTGATCAGTGCTGGGACCTTTGCTCTTTGTAGTATATATAAATGATTTGGCGGAAAATGTAACTGGTCTGATTAGTAAGTTTGCAGACGACACAAAGTTTGGTGGAATTGCGGATAGCGATGAGGACTGTCTGAGGATACAGCAGGATTTAGATTGTCTGGAGACTTGGGCGGAGAGATGGCAGATGGAGTTTAATCCGGACAAATGTGTGGTAATGCATTTTGGAAGGGCTAATGCAGGTAGGGAATATACAGTGAATGGTAGAACCCTCAAGAGTATTGAAAGTCAAAGAGATCTAGGAGTACAGGTCTACAGGTCATTGAAAGGGGCAACACAGGTGGAGAAGGTAGTCAAGAGGGAATACGGCATGCTTGCCTTCATTGGCCGGGGCATTGAGTATAAGAATTGGCAAGTCATGTTGCAGCTGTATAGAACCTTACTTAGGCCACACTTGGAGTATAGTGTTCAATTCTGGTCGCCACACTACCAGAAGGATGTGGAGGCTTTAGAGAGGGTGCAGAAGAGATTTACCAGAATGTTGCCTGGTATGGAGGGCATAAGCTATGAGGAGCGATTGAATAAACTCGGTTTGTTCTCACTGGAACGAAGGAGGTTGAGGGGCGACCTGATAGAGGTATACAAAATTATGAGGGGCATAGACAGAGTGGATAGTCAGAGGCTTTCCCCCAGGGTAGAGGGGTCAATTACTAGGGGGCATAGGTTTAAGGTGAGAGGGGCAAAGTTTAGAGTAGATGTACGAGGCAAGATTTTTACGCAGAGGGTAGTGGGTGCCTGGAACTCACTACCGGAGGAGGTAGTGGAAGCAGGGACGATAGGGACATTTAAGGGGCATCTTGACAAATATATCATTAGGATGGGAATAGAAGGATACGGACCCAGGAAGTGTAGAAGATTGTAGTTTAGTCGGGCAGTATGGTCGGCACGGGCTTGGAGGGCCGAAGGGCCTGTTCCTGTGCTGTACATTTCTTTGTTCTTTGTTCTTTGTTTGTTCAATCCATCCATCCAGCCATCCATCCAGCCATCCATTCAGCCATCCATTCAGCCATCCATTCATCCATCCATCCAGCCATCCATCAATCCATCCATCCATCCAGCCATTCTACCAGCCACCCATCCATCCATCCAGCCTACCAGCCATCCATCCATCCATCCATCCAGCCAGCCATCCAGACATCTAGCCATCCATCCAGCCATCCATCCAGCCATCCACCATCCTTCCATCCCTCCAGCCAGCCATCCATCCAGCCATCCATCCAACCAGCCATCCATCCAACCATCCACCCATCCATCACTCCAGCCAGCCATCCATCCAGCCATCCATCCAGCCAGCCATCCATCCAGCCACCCATCCATCCATCCATCCCTCCAGCCTGCCATCCATCCAGCCATCCATCCATCCATCCCTCCAGCAAATCGTCCATCCAGCCATCCATCCATCCAGCCATCCAAACAGCCATCCATCCATCCATCCATCCCTCCAGCCAGCCATCCACCCAGCCATCCCTCCATCCATCCGTCCATCCATCCATCCATCCAGCCATCCAACCATCCAGCCAGCCGTCCATCCAGCCATCCCTCCATACAGCCATTCATCCAGCCATCCATCCATCCGTCACCCCCGCCAGCCATCCATCCAGCCATCCCTCCATCCAGCCATGCATCCAGCCATCCATCCATCCATCCATCCATCCATCCAGCCATCCATCCAGCCATCCAACCATCCAGCCTTCCAGCCATCCAGCCATCCATCCATCCAACCATCCATCCATCCAGCCATCCATCCATCCATCCATCCAGCCATCCATCAAGCCATCCATCCATCCAGCCATCCATCCAGCCATCCATCCATTCATCCATCCCGCCAGCGAGTCATCCATCCAGCCATCCATCCATCCAGCCATCCATCCTGCCATCCATCCATCCATCCATCCCTCCAGCCAGCCATTCATCCAGCCATCCATCCATCCGTCCAGCTATCCATCCATCCATTCTTCCATCCCTCCAGCAAGCCATCCATCCAGCCATCCAGCCATCCATCCAGCCATCCATCCATCCATCCATCCCTCCAGCCAGCAATCCATCCAGCCATCCCTCCATCCAGCTATCCATCCAGCCATCCAAGCATTCATCCATCTCTCCATCCAGCCATCCATGTAGCCATTCATCCATCCATCCATACCTCCAGCCAGCCAGCCATCCATCCATCCATCCATCCAGCCATCCATCCAGCCATCCATCCATCAATCCATCCGCCCAGCCAGACATCCATCCAGCCATCCAGCCATCCAGCCATCCATCCATCCATCCATCCATTAATCCATCCCTCCAGCCAGCCATCCATCCAGCCATCCATCCATCAAGCCATCCATTCAGCAATCCATCCATCCATCCATCCCTTCAGCCAGCCATCCATTCGGCCATCCATCCATCCAGCCAACCATCCATCCATCCCTCCAGCCATCCATCCATCCAGCCATCCATCCAGCCATCCATCCATCCATCCATCCATCCCTCCCGCCAGCCATCCATTCAGCCATCCATCCATCCAGCCATCCATCCAGCCATCCATCCTTCCGTCCCTCCAGCCAGCCATCCATCCAGCCATCCATCCATCCAGCCATCCATCCATCCATCCAGCCATCCATCCAGCCACCCATCCATCCAGCCTTCCAGCCATCCATCCAGCCATCCATCCAGCCATCCATCCTTCCGTCCCTCCAGCCAGCCATCCATCCAGCCATCCATCCATCCAGCCATCCATCCATCCATCCAGCCATCCATCCAGCCACCCATCCATCCAGCCATCCCTCCATCCAGCCATCCATCCAGCCATCCATGCATTCATCCATCTCTCCATCCAGCCATCCATCCATCCATCCATCCATCCATCCATCCATCCCTCCAGCAAGCCATCCTTCCATCCATCCATCCATCCAGCAATCCATCCAGCCATCCATCCATCCATCCATCCCTCCAGCCAGTCATCCATCCAGCCATCCATCCATCCAGCCATCCAACCAGCCATCCATCCATCCATCCCTCCAGCCAGCCAATCATCCAACCATCCATCCATCCAGCCATCCATCCAGCCATCCATCCATCCATCCAACCTTCCAGCCAGCCATCCATCCAGCCGTCCATCCATCCAGCCATCCATCCAGCCATCCATCCATCCATCCACCCTTCTAGCCAGCCATCCATCCATCCATTCCTCCATCCAGCCATCCATCCAGCCATCCATCCATCCAGCCATCTCTCCAGCCAGCCATACATCCAGCCATCCATCCATTCAGCCATTCATCCAGCCATCCATCCATCCCTCCAGCCAGCCAGCCATTAAGCCATCCATCCATTCAGCCATCCATCCAGCCATCCATCCATCCCTCCAGCCAGCCATCCATCCAGCCATTCCTCCATCCAGCCATCCATCCAGCCATCCATCCATCCAGCCATCTCTCCAGCCAGCCATACATCCAGCCATCCATCCATTCAGCCATTCATCCAGCCATCCATCCATCCCTCCAGCCAGCCAGCCATTAAGCCATCCATCCATTCAGCCATCCATCCAGCCATCCATCCATCCCTCCAGCCAGCCATCCATCCAGCCATCCATCCATCCAGCCATCCATCCAGCCATCTATCCATCCATCCATCCATCCAGCCAACCATCCAGCCATCCCCCTATACAGCCATCCATCCATCCATCCATCCCTCCAGCCATTCATCCATCCAGCCATCTATCCATCCAGCCATCCATCCAGCCATCCATCCATCAATCCATCCCTCCAGCCAGCCATCCATCAAGCCATCCATCCAAACCTGCCGTCCATCCAGCCATCCATCCATCCATGCATCCCTCCAGCCAGCCATCCATCCAGTCATCCATCCATCCATCCATCACTCCAGCCACCCAACCATCCAGCCATCCCTCCATCCAGCGATCCATCCATCCATCCCTCCAGCCATCCATCCATCCATCCAGCCAGCCAACCATCCAGCCATCCCTCCATACAGCCATCCATCCATCCATCTATCCCTCCAGCCATTCATCCATCCAGCCATCGATCCAGCCATCCATCCATCAATCCATCCCTCCAGCCTGCCATCCATCCAGCCATCCATCCATCCAGCAGTCCATCCAGCCATCCATCCATCCCTCCAGCCAGCCATCCATCCAGGCATCCATCCATCCTTCCATCCCTCCAGCCAGCCAACCATCCAGCCAACCCTCCATCCAGCCATCCCTCCATCCAGCCATCCATCCATCCATCCATCCCTCCAGCCAGCCATCCATCCAGCCATCCATCCATCCAGCCATCCAACCAGCCATCCATCCATCAATCCAGCCCTCAAGCCAGCCATCCATCCAGCCACCCATCCATCCAGCCGTCCATCCAACCATCCATCCATCCATCCATCCATCCATCCCTCCAGCCAGCTATCCATCCAGCCATCCATCCATCCAGCCATCCATTCAGCTATCCATCCAGCCATCCATCCATCCAGTCATCAATCCAGCCATCCATCCATCCATCCATTCCTCCAGACAGCCATCCATCCAGCCATCCATCCATCTAACCCTCCAGCCAGCCATCCATCCAGCCATCCATCCATCTTGCCGTCCATCCAACCATCCATCCATCCATCCATCCCTCCAGCCAGCTATCCATCCAACCATCCATCCATCCAGCCATCCTTTTCAGCCATCCATCCAGCCATCCATCCATCCAGCCATCAATCCAGCCAGCCATCCATCCATCCATTCCTCCAGCCAGCCATCCATCCAGCCATCCATCTATGCAGCCATCCATCCAGCCATCCATCCATCCATCCCTCCAGCCAGCCATCCATCCAGCCATCCATCCGTCCAGCCATCCAGCCAGCCAACCATTCAGTCATCGCTCCATCCAGCCATCCATCCATCCACCCATCCCTCCAGCCATCCATCCATCCAGCCATCCATCCAGCCATCGATCCATCCATCCATCCCTCCAGCCAGATATCATTCCAGCCATCCATCCATCCAGCCATCCATTCAGCCACCCATCCAGCCATCCATCCATCCAGTCATCCATCCAGCCATCCATCGATCCATCCATCCATTCCTTCAGCCAGCCATCCATCCAGCCATCCATCCATCCAGCCATCCATCCAGCCATCCATCCATCCATCCATCCCTCCAGCCAGCCATCCATCCAGCCATCCATCCGTCCAGCCATCCATCCAGCCATCCATCCATCCATCCATCCCTCCAGCCAGCCAATCATCCAGCCATCCATCCATCCAGCCATCCATCCAGCCATCCATCCATCCATCCAACCTTCCAGCCAGCCATCCATCCAGCCGTCCATCCATCCAGCCATCCATCCAGCCATCCATCCATCCATCCACCCTTCTAGCCAGCCATCCATCCATCCATTCCTCCATCCAGCCATCCATCCAGCCATCCATCCATCCATCCATCTCTCCAGCCAGCCATACATCCAGCCATCCATCCATTCAGCCATTCATCCAGCCATCCATCCATCCATCCATCCCTCCAGCCAGCCAGCCATTAAGCCATCCATCCATTCAGCCATCCATCCAGCCATCCATCCATCCCTCCAGCCAGCCATCCATCCAGCCATCCCTCCATCCAGCCATCCATCCAGCCATCCATCCATCCATCCATCCATCCAGCCAGCCAACCATCCAGCCATCCCCCCATACAGCCATCCATCCATCCATCCATCCCTCCAGCCATTCATCCACTTGCCATCTATCCATCCAGCCATCCATCCAGCCATCCATCCATCAATCCATCCCTCCAGCCAGCCATCCATCAAGCCATCCATCCAAACCAGCCGTCCATCCAGCCATCCATCCATCCATGTATCCCTCCAGCCAGCCATCCATCCAGTCATCCATCCATCCATCCATCACTCCAGCCAGCCAACCATCCATCCATTCCTTCAGCCAGCCATCCATCCAGCCATCCATCCATCCAGCCAACCATCCATCCATCCATCCATCCATCCATCCCTCCAGCCAGCCATCCATCCAGCCATTCACCCGTCCAGCCATCCATCCAGCCATCCATCCATACATCCATCCCTCCAGCCAGCCATCCATCCAGCCATCCATCCTTCCAGCCATCCATCCAGCCATCCATCCATCCATCCATCCCTCCAGCCAGCCATCCATCCAGCCAGCCATCCAGCCATCCATCCATCAATCCATCCCTCCAGCCAGCCATGCATCCAGCCATCCTTCCATTAAGCCATGACTCCATCCCTCCAGCCAGCCATCCATCCATCCATCGATCTAGCCATCCATTCAGCCATCCATCCATCCATCCATCCCTGCAGCCAGCCATCCATCCAGCCTACCATCCATCCAGCCATCCGTCCAGCCATCCATTAATCCATCCATTCCTCCAGCCAGCAATCCATCCCTGCAGCCAGCCATCCAGCCATCCATCCAGCCATCCATCCATCCATCGATCCATCACTTCATCCAGCCATCCATCCAGCCATCCATCCATCCAGCCATCCATCGAGCCATCCATGCATCCATCCATCCCTCCAGCCAGCCATCCATCCAGCCATCCATCCATCCAGCCACCCATCCATCCATCCATCCATCCATCCCTCCAGCCAGCCATCCATCCGGACATCCATCCATACAGCCATCCATCCAGCCACCCATCCATCCATCCATCCCTCCAGCCATCCATCCATCCAGCCATCCATCTATCCAGCGTTCAAACCGCCAACCATCCATCCATCCCTCCAGTCAGCCATCCAACCATCCATCCCTCCAGCCAGCCATCCATCTAGCCATCCATCCATCCAGCAATCCATCCAGCCATCCATCCATCAATCCATCCATCCAGCCATCCATCCAGCCATCCATTCAGCCATCCATTCAGCCATCCATTCATCCATCCATCCAGCCATCCATCAATCCATCCATCCATCCAGCCATTCTACCATCCATCCATCCATCCCTGCAGCCAGCCATCCATCCAGCCTTCCATCCATCCAGCCATCCGTCCAGCCATCCATTAATCCATCCATTCCTCCAGCCAGCAATCCATCCCTGCAGCCAGCCATCCAGCCATCCATCCAGCCATCCATCCATCCATCGATCCATCACTTCATCCAGCCATCCATCCAGCCATCCATCCATCCAGCCATCCATCGAGCCATCCATCCATCCATCCATCCCTCCAGCCAGCCATCCATCCAGCCATCCATCCATCCAGCCACCCATCCATCCATCCATCCATCCATCCCTCCAGCCAGCCATCCATCCGGACATCCATCCATACAGCCATCCATCCAGCCACCCATCCATCCATCCATCCCTCCAGCCATCCATCCATCCAGCCATCCATCTATCCAGCGTTCAAACCGCCAACCATCCATCCATCCCTCCAGTCAGCCATCCAACCATCCATCCCTCCAGCCAGCCATCCATCTAGCCATCCATCCATCCAGCAATCCATCCAGCCATCCATCCATCAATCCATCCATCCAGCCATCCATCCAGCCATCCATTCAGCCATCCATTCAGCCATCCATTCATCCATCCATCCAGCCATCCATCAATCCATCCATCCATCCAGCCATTCTACCAGCCACCCATCCATCCATCCAGCCAACCAGCCATCCATCCATCCATCCATCCAGCCAGCCATCCAGACATCTAGCCATCCATCCAGCCATCCATCCAGCCATCCACCATCCTTCCATCCCTCCAGCCAGCCATCCATCCAGCCATCCATCCAACCAGCCATCCATCCAACCATCCACCCATCCATCTCTCCAGCCAGCCATCCATCCAGTCATCCATCCAGCCAGCCATCCATCCAGCCACCCATCCATCCATCCATCCCTCCATCCTGCCATCCATCCAGCCATCCATCCATCCATCCCTCCAGCCAATCGTCCATCCAGCCATCCATCCATCCATCCATCCCTCCAGCCAATCGTCCATCCATCCAGCAATCCATCCATCCATCAATGGGATCTGCCCCATTTATGGGATCTACCCCTGAATACTGAAGGAGGCTGGAGAGGAAATTGCTGAGGCCTTGACAGAAATCTTTGAATCCTCGCTCTCTTCAGGGGATGTCCCGGAGGACTGGAGAATAGCCAATGTTGTTCCTCTGTTTAAGAAGGGTAGCAAGGATAATCCCGGGAACTACAGGCCGGTGAGCCTGACTTCAGTGGTAGTGAAATTACTGGAGAGAATTCTTCGAGACAGGATCAATCCCATTTGGAAGCAAATGGACGTATTAGTGAGAGGCAGCACGGTTTTGTGAAGGGAAGGTCGTGTCTCACTAACTTGATAGAGTTTTTCGAGGAGGTCACTAAGATGATTGATTCAGGTAGGGCAGTAGATGTTGTCTATATGGACTTCAGTAAGGCCTTTGACAAGGTCCCTCATGGTAGACTAGTACAAAAGGTGAAGTCACACGGGATCAGGGGTGAACTGGCAAGGTGGATACAGAACTGGCTAGGCCATAGAAGGCAGAGGGTAGCAATGGAGGGATGCTTTTCTCATTGGAGGGCTGTGACCAGTGGTGTTCCACAGGGATCAGTGCTGGGACCTTTGCTCTTTGTAGTATATATAAATGATTTGGCGGAAAATGTAACTGGTCTGATTAGTAAGTTTGCAGACGACACAAAGTTTGGTGGAATTGCGGATAGCGATGAGGACTGTCTGAGGATACAGCAGGATTTAGATTGTCTGGAGACTTGGGCGGAGAGATGGCAGATGGAGTTTAATCCGGACAAATGTGTGGTAATGCATTTTGGAAGGGCTAATGCAGGTAGGGAATATACAGTGAATGGTAGAACCCTCAAGAGTATTGAAAGTCAAAGAGATCTAGGAGTACAGGTCTACAGGTCATTGAAAGGGGCAACACAGGTGGAGAAGGTAGTCAAGAAGGCATACGGCATGCTTGCCTTCATTGGCCGGGGCATTGAGTATAAGAATTGGCAAGTCATGTTGCAGCTGTATAGAACCTTACTTAGGCCACACTTGGAGTATAGTGTTCAATTCTGGTCGCCACACTACCAGAAGGATGTGGAGGCTTTAGAGAGGGTGCAGAAGAGATTTACCAGAATGTTGCCTGGTATGGAGGGCATAAGCTATGAGGAGCGATTGAATAAACTCGGTTTGTTCTCACTGGAACGAAGGAGGTTGAGGGGCGACCTGATAGAGGTATACAAAATTATGAGGGGCATAGACAGAGTGGATAGTCAGAGGCTTTTCCCCAGGGTAGAGGGGTCAATTACTAGGGGGCATAGGTTTAAGGTGAGAGGGGCAAAGTTTAGAGTAGATGTACGAGGCAAGATTTTTACGCAGAGGGTAGTGGGTGCCTGGAACTCACTACCGGAGGAGGTAGTGGAAGCAGGGACGATAGGGACATTTAAGGGGCATCTTGACAAATATATCATTAGGATGGGAATAGAAGGATACGGACCCAGGAAGTGTAGAAGATTGTAGTTTAGTCGGGCAGTATGGTCGGCACGGGCTTGGAGGGCCGAAGGGCCTGTTCCTGTGCTGTACATTTCTTTGTTCTTTGTTTGTTCAATCCATCCATCCAGCCATCCATCCAGCCATCCATTCAGCCATCCATTCAGCCATCCATTCATCCATCCATCCAGCCATCCATCAATCCATCCATCCATCCAGCCATTCTACCAGCCACCCATCCATCCATCCAGCCAACCAGCCATCCATCCATCCATCCATCCAGCCAGCCATCCAGACATCTAGCCATCCATCCAGCCATCCATCCAGCCATCCACCATCCTTCCATCCCTCCAGCCAGCCATCCATCCAGCCATCCATCCAACCAGCCATCCATCCAACCATCCACCCATCCATCACTCCAGCCAGCCATCCATCCAGCCATCCATCCAGCCAGCCATCCATCCAGCCACCCATCCATCCATCCATCCCTCCAGCCTGCCATCCATCCAGCCATCCATCCATCCATCCCTCCAGCAAATCGTCCATCCAGCCATCCATCCATCCAGCCATCCAAACAGCCATCCATCCATCCATCCATCCATCCATCCATCCATCCATCCAGCCAGCCATCCAGACATCTAGCCATCCATCCAGCCATCCATCCAGCCATCCACCATCCTTCCATCCCTCCAGCCAGCCATCCATCCAGCCATCCATCCAACCAGCCATCCATCCAACCATCCACCCATCCATCACTCCAGCCAGCCATCCACCCAGCCATCCATCCAGCCAGCCATCCATCCAGCCACCCATCCATCCATCCATCCTTCCAGCCTGCCATCCATCCAGCCATCCATCCATCCATCCCTCCAGCAAATCGTCCATCCAGCCATCCATCCATCCAGCCATCCAAACAGCCATCCATCCATCCATCCATCCCTCCAGCCAGCCATCCACCCAGCCATCCCTCCATCCATCCGTCCATCCATCCATCCATCCAGCCATCCAACCATCCAGCCAGCCGTCCATCCAGCCATCCCTCCATACAGCCATTCATCCAGCCATCCATCCATCCGTCACCCCCTCCAGCCATCCATCCAGCCATCCCTCCATCCAGCCATGCATCCAGCCATCCATCCATCCATCCATCCATCCAGCCATCCATCCAGCCATCCATCCATCCAGCCTTCCAGCCATCCAGCCATCCATCCATCCAACCATCCATCCATCCAGCCATCCATCCATCCATCCATCCAGCCATCCATCAAGCCATCCATCCATCCAGCCATCCATCCAGCCATCCATCCATCCATCCCGCCAGCGAGTCATCCATCCAGCCATCCATCCATCCAGCCATCCATCCTGCCATCCATCCATCCATCCATCCCTCCAGCCAGCCATTCATCCAGCCATCCATCCATCCAGCCATCCGTCCAGCTATCCATCCATCCATTCTTCCATCCCTCCAGCAAGCCATCCATCCAGCCATCCAGCCATCCATCCAGCCATCCATCCATCCATCCATCCCTCCAGCCAGCCATCCATCCAGCCATCCCTCCATCCAGCTATCCATCCAGCCATCCAAGCATTCATCCATCTCTCCATCCAGCCATCCATGCAGCCATTCATCCATCCATCCATACCTCCAGCCAGCCAGCCATCCATCCATCCATCCATCCAGCCATCCATCCAGCCATCCATCCATCAATCCATCCGCCCAGCCAGACATCCATCCAGCCATCCAGCCATCCAGCCATCCATCCATCCATCCATCCATTAATCCATCCCTCCAGCCAGCCATCCATCCAGCCATCCATCCATCAAGCCATCCATTCAGCAATCCATCCATCCATCCATCCCTTCAGCCAGCCATCCATTCGGCCATCCATCCATCCAGCCAACCATCCATCCATCCCTCCAGCCATCCATCCATCCAGCCATCCATCCAGCCATCCATCCATCCATCCATCCATCCCTCCCGCCAGCCATCCATTCAGCCATCCATCCATCCAGCCATCCATCCAGCCATCCATCCTTCCGTCCCTCCAGCCAGCCATCCATCCAGCCATCCATCCATCCAGCCATCCATCCATCCATCCAGCCATCCATCCAGCCACCCATCCATCCAGCCTTCCAGCCATCCAGCCATCCATCCATCCAACCATCCCTCCAGCCAGCCATCCACCCGGCCATCCCTCCATCCATCCGTCCATCCATCCATCCATCCAGCCATCCAACCATCCAGCCAGCCGTCCTGCCAGCCATCCCTCCATACAGCCATTCATCCAGCCATCCATCCATCCGTCACCCCCGTCAGCCATCCATCCAGCCATCCCTCCATCCAGCCATGCATCCAGCCATCCATCCATCCATCCATCCATCCATCCAGCCATCCATCCAGCCATCCATCCATCCAGCCTTCCAGCCATCCAGCCATCCATCCATCCAACCATCCATCCATCCAGCCATCCACCCATCCATCCATCCAGCCATCCATCAAGCCATCCATCCATCCAGCCATCCAGCCAGCCATACATCCATCCATCCCGCCAGTGAGTCATCCATCCAGCCATCCATTCATCCAGCCATCCATCCTGCCATCCATTCATCCATGCATCCCTCCAGCCAGCCATTCATCCAGCCATCCATCCATCCAGCCATCCATCCAGCCATCCATCCATCCATCCGTCCCTCCAGCCAGCCATCCATCCAGCCATCCATCCATCCAGCCTTCCATCCAGCCATCCATCCAGCCATACATCCATACATCCATCCCTCCAGCCAGCCATCCATCCAGCCATCCCTCCATCCAGCCATCCATCCAGCCATCCATGCATTCATCCATCTCTCCATCCAGCCACCCATCCAGCCATTCATCCATCCATCCATACCTCCAGCCAGCCAGTCATCCATCCATCCATCCATCCAGCCATCCATCCAGCCATCCATCCATCAATCCATCCGCCCAGCCAGACATCCATCCAGCCATCCAGCCATCCATCCATCCATCCATCCATTAATCCATCCCTCCAGCCAGCCATCCATCCAGCCATCCATCCATCCAGCCATCCATTCAGCAATCCATCCATCCATCCATCCATTCAGCCAGCCATCCATTCGGCCATCCATCCATCCAGCCATCCATCCATCCATCCCTCCAGCCAGCCATCCATCCAGCCGTCCATCCATCCAGCCATCCATCCAGCCATCCATCCATCCCTCCCGCCAGCCATCCATTCAGCCATCCATCCATCCAGCCATCCATTCAGCCATCCATCCATCCGTCCCTCCAGCCAGCCATCCATCCAGCCATCCATCCATCCAGCCTTCCATCCAGCCATCCATCCATCCATCCTTCCCTCCAGCCAGCCATCCATCCATCCCTCCCGCCAGCCATCCATTCAGCCATCCATCCATCCAGCCATCCATTCAGCCATCCATCCATCCGTCCCTCCAGCCAGCCATCCATCCAGCCATCCATCCATCCAGCCACCCATCCAGCCATCCATACATCCATCCATCCCTCCAGCCAGTCATCCAACCAGCCATCCATCCATCCAGCCATCCATCCATTCATCCATCCATCCATCCTTCCAGCCAGCCATTCATCCAGCCATCCATTCATCCAGCCATCCATCGAGCCATCCATTCATCCATCCATCCCTCCAGCCAGCCATCCATCCAGCCATCCATCCATCCAGCCATCCATCCATCCCTCCAGCCAGCCATCCATCCGGACCTCCATCCATCCAGCCATCCATCCCTCCAGCCAGTCATCCATCCAGCCATCCCTCCATCCAGCCATCCATCCAGCCATCCATGCATTCCTCCATCTCTCCATCCAGCCATCCATCCAGCCATTCGTCCATCCATCCATACCTCCAGCCAGCCAGCCATCCATCCATCCATCCAGCCATCCATCCAGCCATCCATCCATCAATCCATCCGCCCAGCCAGCCATCCATCCAGCCATCCAGCCATCCAGCCATCCATCCATCCATCCATCCATTAATCCACCCCTCCAGCCACCCAGCCATCCAGCCATCCATCCATCCAGCCATCCATTCAGCAATCCATCCATCCATCCATCCCTTCAGCCAGCCATCCATTCGGCCATCCATCCATCCAGCCATCCAACCATCCATCCCTCCAGCCAGCCATCCATCCAGCCATCCATCCATCGAGCCATCCATCCAGCCATCCATCCATCCATCCATCCCTCCCGCCAGCCATCCATTCAGCCATCCATCCATCCAGCAATCCATCCAGCCATCCATCAATCCATCCGTCCCTCCAGCCAGCCATCCATCCAGCCATCCATCCATCCAGCCTTCCATCCAGCCATCCATCCAACTATCCTTCCCTCCAGCCAGCCATCCAACCAGCCATCCATCCATCCAGCCACCCATCCAGCCATCCATCCATCCATCCATCCCTCCAGCCAGTCATCCAACCAGCCATCCATCCATCCAGCCATCCATCCATCCATCCATCCCTCCAGCCAGCCATCCATCCAGCCATCCATCCATCCAGCCACCCATCCATCCATCCATCCATCCATCCCTCCAGCCAGCCATCCATCCGGACATCCATCCATACAGCCATCCATCCAGCCACCCATCCATCCATCCATCCCTCCAGCCATCCATCCATCCAGCCATCCATCTATCCAGCGTTCAAACCGCCAACCATCCATCCATCCCTCCAGTCAGCCATCCAACCATCCATCCCTCCAGCCAGCCATCCATCTAGCCATCCATCCATCCAGCAATCCATCCAGCCATCCATCCATCAATCCATCCATCCAGCCATCCATCCAGCCATCCATTCAGCCATCCATTCAGCCATCCATTCATCCATCCATCCAGCCATCCATCAATCCATCCATCCATCCAGCCATTCTACCAGCCACCCATCCATCCATCCAGCCAACCAGCCATCCATCCATCCATCCATCCAGGCAGCCATCCAGACATCTAGCCATCCATCCAGCCATCCATCCAGCCATCCACCATCCTTCCATCCCTCCAGCCAGCCATCCATCCAGCCATCCATCCAACCAGCCATCCATCCAACCATCCACCCATCCATCTCTCCAGCCAGCCATCCATCCAGTCATCCATCCAGCCAGCCATCCATCCAGCCACCCATCCATCCATCCATCCCTCCATCCTGCCATCCATCCAGCAATCCATCCATCCATCCCTCCAGCCAATCGTCCATCCAGCCATCCATCCATCCATCCATCCCTCCAGCCAATCGTCCATCCATCCAGCAATCCATCCAGCCATCCATCCATCAATGGGATCTGCCCCATTTATGGGATCTACCCCAGAATACTGAAGGAGGCTGGAGAGGAAATTGCTGAGGCCTTGACAGAAATCTTTGGATCCTCGCTGTCTTCAGGGGATGTCCCGGAGGACTGGAGAATAGCCAATGTTGTTCCTCTGTTTAAGAAGGGTAGCAAGGATAATCCCGGGAACTACAGGCCGGTGAGCCTGACTTCAGTGGTAGGGAAATTACTGGAGAGAATTCTTCGAGACAGGATCAATCCCATTTGGAAGCAAATGGACGTATTAGTGAGAGGCAGCACGGTTTTGTGAAGGGAAGGTCGTGTCTCACTAACTTGATAGAGTTTTTCGAGGAGGTCACTAAGATGATTGATTCAGGTAGGGCAGTAGATGTTGTCTATATGGACTTCAGTAAGGCCTTTGACAAGGTCCCTCATGGTAGACTAGTACAAAAGGTGAAGTCACACGGGATCAGGGGTGAACTGGCAAGGTGGATACAGAACTGGCTAGGCCATAGAAGGCAGAGGGTAGCAATGGAGGGATGCTTTTCTCATTGGAGGGCTGTGACCAGTGGTGTTCCACAGTGATCAGTGCTGGGACCTTTGCTCTTTGTAGTATATATAAATGATTTGGCGGAAAATGTAACTGGTCTGATTAGTAAGTTTGCAGACGACACAAAGTTTGGTGGAATTGCGGATAGCGATGAGGACTGTCTGAGGATACAGCAGGATTTAGATTGTCTGGAGACTTGGGCGGAGAGATGGCAGATGGAGTTTAATCCGGACAAATGTGTGGTAATGCATTTTGGAAGGGCTAATGCAGGTAGGGAATATACAGTGAATGGTAGAACCCTCAAGAGTATTGAAAGTCAAAGAGATCTAGGAGTACAGGTCTACAGGTCATTGAAAGGGGCAACACAGGTGGAGAAGGTAGTCAAGAAGGCATACGGCATGCTTGCCTTCATTGGCCGGGGCATTGAGTATAAGAATTGGCAAGTCATGTTGCAGCTGTATAGAACCTTACTTAGGCCACACTTGGAGTATAGTGTTCAATTCTGGTCGCCACACTACCAGAAGGATGTGGAGGCTTTAGAGAGGGTGCAGAAGAGATTTACCAGAATGTTGCCTGGTATGGAGGGCATAAGCTATGAGGAGCGTTTGAATAAACTCGGTTTGTTCTCACTGGAACGAAGGAGGTTGAGGGGCGACCTGATAGAGGTATACAAAATTATGAGGGGCATAGACAGAGTGGATAGTCAGAGGCTTTTCCCCAGGGTAGAGGGGTCAATTACTAGGGGGCATAGGTTTAAGGTGAGAGGGGCAAAGTTTAGAGTAGATGTACGAGGCAAGATTTTTACGCAGAGGGTAGTGGGTGCCTGGAACTCACTACCGGAGGAGGTAGTGGAAGCAGGGACGATAGGGACATTTAAGGGGCATCTTGACAAATATATCATTAGGATGGGAATAGAAGGATACGGACCCAGGAAGTGTAGAAGATTGTAGTTTAGTCGGGCAGTATGGTCGGCACGGGCTTGGAGGGCCGAAGGGCCTGTTCCTGTGCTGTACATTTCTTTGTTCTTTGTTCTTTGTTTGTTCAATCCATCCATCCAGCCATCCATCCAGCCATCCATTCAGCCATCCATTCAGCCATCCATTCATCCATCCATCCAGCCATCCATCAATCCATCCATCCATCCAGCCATTCTACCAGCCACCCATCCATCCATCCAGCCAACCAGCCATCCATCCATCCATCCATCCAGCCAGCCATCCAGACATCTAGCCATCCATCCAGCCATCCATCCAGCCATCCACCATCCTTCCATCCCTCCAGCCAGCCATCCATCCAGCCATCCATCCAACCAGCCATTCATCCAACCATCCACCCATCCATCACTCCAGCCAGCCATCCATCCAGCCATCCATCCAGCCAGCCATCCATCCAGCCACCCATCCATCCATCCATCCCTCCAGCCTGCCATCCATCCAGCCATCCATCCATCCATCCCTCCAGCAAATCGTCCATCCAGCCATCCATCCATCCAGCCATCCAAACAGCCATCCATCCATCCATCCATCCCTCCAGCCAGCCATCCACCCAGCCATCCCTCCATCCATCCGTCCATCCATCCATCCATCCAGCCATCCAACCATCCAGCCAGCCGTCCATCCAGCCATCCCTCCATACAGCCATTCATCCAGCCATCCATCCATCCGTCACCCCCGCCAGCCATCCATCCAGCCATCCCTCCATCCAGCCATGCATCCAGCCATCCATCCATCCATCCATCCATCCATCCAGCCATCCATCCAGCCATCCATCCATCCAGCCTTCCAGCCATCCAGCCATCCATCCATCCAACCATCCATCCATCCAGCCATCCATGCATCCATCCATCCAGCCATCCAACAAGCAATCCATCCATCCAGCCATCCATCCAGCCATCCATCCATCCATCCATCCCGCCAGCGAGTCATCCATCCAGCCATCCATCCATCCAGCCATCCATCCTGCCATCCATCCATCCATCCATCCCTCCAGCCAGCCATTCATCCAGCCATCCATCCATCCAGCCATCCGCCCAGCTATCCATCCATCCATTCTTCCATCCCTCCAGCAAGCCATCCATCCAGCCATCCAGCCATCCATCCAGCCATCCATCCATCCATCCATCCCTCCAGCCAGCCATCCATCCAGCCATCCCTCCATCCAGCTATCCATCCAGCCATCCAAGCATTCATCCATCTCTCCATCCAGCCATCCATGTAGCCATTCATCCATCCATCCATACCTCCAGCCCGCCAGCCAGCCATCCATCCATCCATCCATCCAGCCATCCATCCAGCCATCCATCCATCAATCCATCCGCCCAGCCAGACATCCATCCAGCCATCCAGCCATCCATCCATCCATCCATCCATTAATCCATCCCTCCAGCCAGCCATCCATCCAGCCATCCATCCATCAAGCCATCCATTCAGCAATCCATCCATCCATCCATCCCTTCAGCCAGCCATCCATTCGGCCATCCATCCATCCAGCCAACCATCCATCCATCCCTCCAGCCATCCATCCATCCAGCCATCCATCCAGCCATCCATCCATCCATCCATCCATCCCTCCCGCCAGCCATCCATTCAGCCATCCATCCATCCAGCCATCCATCCAGCCATCCATCCTTCCGTCCCTCCAGCCAGCCATCCATCCAGCCATCCATCCATCCAGCCATCCATCCATCCATCCAGCCATCCATCCAGCCACCCATCCATCCAGCCTTCCAGCCATCCAGCCATCCATCCATCCAACCATCCCTCCAGCCAGCCATCCACCCGGCCATCCCTCCATCCATCCGTCCATCCATCCATCCATCCAGCCATCCAACCATCCAGCCAGCCGTCCTGCCAGCCATCCCTCCATACAGCCATTCATCCAGCCATCCATCCATCCGTCACCCCCGCCAGCCATCCATCCAGCCATCCCTCCATCCAGCCATGCATCCAGCCATCCATCCATCCATCCATCCATCCATCCAGCCATCCATCCAGCCATCCATCCATCCAGCCTTCCAGCCATCCACCCATCCATCCATCCAGCCATCCATCAAGCCATCCATCCATCCAGCCATCCAGCCAGCCATCCATCCATCCATCCCGCCAGCGAGTCATCCATCCAGCCATCCATTCATCCAGCCATCCATCCTGCCATCCATTCATCCATGCATCCCTCCAGCCAGCCATTCATCCAGCCATCCATCCATCCAGCCATCCATCCAGCCATCCATCCATCCATCCGTCCCTCCAGCCAGCCATCCATCCAGCCATCCATCCATCCAGCCTTCCATCCAGCCATCCATCCAGCCATACATCCATACATCCATCCCTCCAGCCAGCCATCCATCCAGCCATCCCTCCATCCAGCCATCCATCCAGCCATCCATGCATTCATCCATCTCTCCATCCAGCCACCCATCCAGCCATTCATCCATCCATCCATACCTCCAGCCAGCCAGTCATCCATCCATCCATCCATCCAGCCATCCATCCAGCCATCCATCCATCAATCCATCCGCCCAGCCAGACATCCATCCAGCCATCCAGCCATCCATCCATCCATCCATCCATTAATCCATCCCTCCAGCCAGCCATCCATCCAGCCATCCATCCATCCAGCCATCCATTCAGCAATCCATCCATCCATCCATCCATTCAGCCAGCCATCCATTCGGCCATCCATCCATCCAGCCATCCATCCATCCATCCCTCCAGCCAGCCATCCATCCAGCCGTCCATCCATCCAGCCATCCATCCAGCCATCCATCCATCCCTCCCGCCAGCCATCCATTCAGCCATCCATCCATCCAGCCATCCATTCAGCCATCCATCCATCCGTCCCTCCAGCCAGCCATCCATCCAGCCATCCATCCATCCAGCCTTCCATCCAGCCATCCATCCATCCATCCTTCCCTCCAGCCAGCCATCCATCCAGCCATCCATCCATCCAGCCGCCCATCCAGCCATCCATACATCCATCCATCCCTCCAGCCAGTCATCCAACCAGCCATCCATCCATCCAGCCATCCATCCATTCATCCATCCATCCATCCTTCCAGCCAGCCATTCATCCAGCCATCCATCCATCCAGCCATCCATCGAGCCATCCATTCATCCATCCATCCCTCCAGCCAGCCATCCATCCAGCCATCCATCCATCCAGCCATCCATCCATCCCTCCAGCCAGCCATCCATCCGGACCTCCATCCATCCAGCCATCCATCCGTCCAGCCAGTCATCCATCCAGCCATCCCTCCATCCAGCCATCCATCCAGCCATCCATGCATTCATCCATCTCTCCATCCAGCCATCCATCCAGCCATTCGTCCATCCATCCATACCTCCAGCCAGCCAGCCATCCATCCATCCATCCAGCCATCCATCCAGCCATCCATCCATCAATCCATCCGCCCAGCCAGCCATCCATCCAGCCATCCAGCCATCCAGCCATCCATCCATCCATCCATCCATTAATCCACCCCTCCAGCCAGCCATCCATTCGGCCATCCATCCATCCAGCCATCCATCCATCCATCCCTCCAGCCAGCCATCCATCCAGCCATCCATCCATCGAGCCATCCATCCAGCCATCCATCCATCCATCCATCCCTCCCGCCAGCCATCCATTCAGCCATCCATCCATCCAGCAATCCATCCAGCCATCCATCAATCCATCCGTCCCTCCAGCCAGCCATCCATCCAGCCATCCATCCATCCAGCCTTCCATCCAGCCATCCATCCAACTATCCTTCCCTCCAGCCAGCCATCCAACCAGCCATCCATCCATCCAGCCACCCATCCAGCCATCCATCCATCCATCCATCCCTCCAGCCAGTCATCCAACCAGCCATCCATCCATCCAGCCTTCCATCCAGCCATCCATCCATCCATCCATCCCTCCAGCCAGCCATTCATCCAGCCATCCATCCATTCAGCCATCCATCCAGCCATCCAACCATCCATCCCTCCAGCAAGCCATCCATCCAGCCATCCATTCATTCAGCCATCCATCCAGCCATCCAACCATTCATCCATCTCTCCAGCCAGCCATACATCCAGCCATCCATCCATCCATCCAGCCATCCATCCATCCATCCATCCCTCCTTCCAGCCAGTCATTAAGCCATCCATCCATCCAGCCAGCCATCCATCCCTCCAGCCAGCCAGTCATCCAGCCATCCCTCCATCCAGCCATCCATCCAGCCATCCATCCGTCCATCCATCCCTCCAGCCAGCCAACCATCCAGCCATCCCTCCATCCAGCTATCCATCCATTCAGCCAGCCTTCCATCCAGCCATCCATCCATCCAGCCATCCGCCCAGCCAGCCATCCATCCAGCCATCCATCCACCCATTAATCCATCCCTCCAGCCAGCCATCCATCCAGCCATCCATCCATCCAGCCATCCATTCAGCAATCCATCCATCCCTTCAGCCAGCCATCCATTCGGCCATCCATCCATCCAGGCATCCATCCATCCATCCCTCCAGCCAGCCAGCCATCCAGCCATCCATCCATCCAGCCATCCGTCCAGCCATCCATCCATCCATCCATCCCTCCCGCCAGCCATCCATCCAGCCATCCATCCAGCCATCCAACCATTCATCCATCTCTCCAGCCAGCCATACATCCAGCCATCCATCCATCCAACCAGCCATCCATCCATCCATCCATCCCTCCTTCCAGCCAGTCATTAAGCCATCCATCCATCCAGCCATCCATCCAGCCATCCATCCCTCCAGCCAGCCAGCCATCCAGCCATCCCTCCATCCAGCCATCCATCCAGCCATCCATCCATCCATCCATCCCTCCAGCCAGCCAACCATCTAGCCGTCCCTCCATCCAGCTATCCATCCATCCATCCATCCCACCAGCCAGCCATCCATCCAGCCATCCATCCAGCTATCCATCCAGCCATCCATTCATCAATCCATCCCTCCAGCCAGCCATTCATCAAGCCATCCATCCATCCAGCCGTCCATTCAGCCATCCATCCATCCCTTCAGCCTGCCAGCCATCCATCCATCCATCCATCCATCCATCCATCCATCAAGCCATCCATCCATCCAGCCATCCATCCATTCATCCATCCATCCCGCCAGCGAGTCATCCATCCATCCATCCATCCATCCAGCCAACCATCATGCCATCCATCCATCCATCCATCCCTCCAGCCAGCCATTCATCCAGCCATCCATCCATCCAGCCATCCATCCAGCTATCCATCCATCCACCCATCCATCCCTCTAGCAAGCCATCCATCCAGCCATCCAGCCATCCATCCAGCCATCCATCCATCCCTCCAGCCAGCCATCCATCCAGCCATCCCTCCATCCAGCCATCCATCCAGCCATCCATGCATTCATCCATCTCTCCATCCAGCCATCCATCCAGCCATTCATCCATCCATCCATACCTCCAGCCAGACAGCCATCCATCCATCCATCCATCCAGCCATCCATCCAGCCATCCATCCATCAATCCATCCGCCCAGCCAGCCATCCATCCAGCCATCCAGCCATCCACCCATTAATCCATCCCTCCAGCCAGCCATCCATCCAGCCATCCATCCATCCAGCCATCCATTCAGCAATCCATCCATCCATCCATCCCTTCAGCCAGCCATCCATTCGGCCATCCATCCATCCAGCCATCCATCCAGCCATCCATCCAGCCATCCATCCATCCATTCCTACAGCCATCCATCGATCTAGCCATCCATTCAGCCATCCATCCATCCATCCATCCCTCCATCCATCCATCCCTCCAGCCAGCCATCCATCCAGCCATCCATTCGTCCATCCATCCACCCAGCCTTCCATCCATCCATCCATCCATCCATCCATCCAGCCATCCATCCATCCATCCCTCCAGCCTGCCATCCATCCATCCATGGATGGCTGGATGGATGGCTGGATGGACGGATGGATGGATGGATGGCTGAATGGATGGCTGGATGGATGGATGGATGGATGGCTGGAGGGATGGCTGGATGGCTGGCTGGATGGATGGCTGGATAGATGGATGGCTGGATGGCTGTCTGGCTGGAGAGATGGAAGAATGGATGGCTGGATGGATGGCTGGATGGATGGCTGGATGGACGGATGGATGGATGGATGGCTGGATGGATGGCTGGATGGATGGATGGATGGATGGATGGATGGCTGGATGGATGGCTGGATGGATGGATGGCTGGATGGATGGCTGGCTGGAGGGAGAGATGGATGGATGGCTGGCTGGAGGGATGGCTGGATGGCTGGCTGGATGGATGGCTGGATAGATGGATGGCTGGATGGCTGTCTGGCTGGAGAGATGGAAGAATGGATAGGTGGCTGGGTGGATGGCTGCATGGATGGATATCCGGATGGTTGGCTGGCTGGAGGGATGGATGGATGGAGGGATGGATGGATGGATGGATGGATGGAAGGCTTGGTGGATGGATGGACGAATTGATGGCTGGATGGATGGCTGGCTGGAGGGATGGATGGATGGAGGGATGGATGGATGGATGGATGGCTGAATGGATGGCTAGATCGATGGATGGCTGTAGGAATGGATGGATGGATGGCTGGATGGATGGCTGGATGGATTGATGGCTGGATGGATGGCTGAATGGATGGCTGGATGGATGGATGGCTGGGTGGATAGCTGGCTGGAGGGATGGATGGATGGATGGATGGATGGATGGCTGGATGGATGGCTGGATGGATGGGTGGATGGTTGGATGGAGGGATGGCTGGATGGTTGGCTGGCTGGATGGATGGATGGATAGATGGATGGCTGGATGGATGGCTGGATGGAGGGATTGCTGGTTGGATGGCTGGCTGGAGGGATGGACGGATGGCTGGATGAATGGCTGGATGGATGGATGGCTTAATGGCTGGCTGGCTGGAGGGATGGATGGCTGGATGGATGGCTGGATGGATGGATGGATGGATGGATGGATGGCTGGCTGGAGGTATGGATGGATGGATGATTGGCGGGATGGATGGCTGGATGGAGAGATGGATGAATGCATGGATGGCTGGATGGATGGCTGGATGGAGGGATGGATGGATGGCTGGATGGACGGCTGGATGGATGGATGGCTGGATGGATGGCTGGCTGGAGGGATGGATTGATGGATGGATGGCTGGATGGAGGGATGAATGGATAGATGGCTGGATGGAGGGATGGCTGGATGGTTGGCTGGCTAGAGGGATGGATGGATGGATGGATGGCTGGATGGATGGCTGGCTGGAGGAATGCATGGATGGATGGATGGCTGGATGGACGGCTGGTATGGATGGATGGCTGGATGGATGGCTGGATGGATGGATGGCTGGACGGATGGATGGCTGGATGGATGGCTGGCTGGAGGGATGGATGGATGGATGGCTGGATGGATGGCTGGATGGATGGATGGCTGGATGGATGGCTGGCTGGAGGAATGGGAGGATGGATGAATGGCTGGATGGATGGCTGGATGGATGGATGGCTGGATGTATGGCTGAATGGATAGCTGGATGGACGGATGGCTGGATAGATAGCTGGCTGGAGGGATGGATGGATGGATGGATGGCTGGATGGATGGCTGGATAGATGGATGGCTGGATGGATGGCTGGCTGGAGGGATGGATTGATGGATGAATGGCTGGATGGGTTGCTGGATGGATGGATGGCTGGATGGATGGCTGGCTGTTGGGATGGATGGATAGATGGATGGCTGGATGGAGGGATCGCTGGATGGTTGGCTGGCTGGAAGGCTGGACGGTTGGATGGCTGGATGGCTGGCTGGATGGATGGATGGCTGGTTGGCTGGATGGATGGATGGAAGGCTGGATGGATGGATGGATTTACGGATGGATGGAGGGATGGATGGATGGATGGATGGCTGGATGGATGGCTGGATGGATGGCTGGCTGGAGGGATGGATGGATGGATGGATGCATGGATGAATGGCTGGCTGGATGGATGGATGGATGGCTGGATGGATGGCTGGATCGATGGCTGGATGGATGGATGGACGGATGGTTGGATGGCTGGATGGATGGCGGGATGGATGGATGTCTGGATGGATGGCTGGCTGGAGGGATGGATGGATGGATGGCTGGCTGGAGTGATGGATGGATGGATGGCTGGATGGATGGCTGGATAGATGGATGGCTGGATGGCTGGCTGGCTGGAGAGATGGATGGATGGATGGGTGGCTGAATGGATGGCTGGATGGATGGATGTCCGGATGGATGGCTGGCTGGAGGGCTAGATGTTTGGATGGATGGCTGGATGGATGTCTGGATGGATGGATGGCTGGATGGATGGCTGGCTGGAGGGATGGATGGATGGATGGATGGCTGGATGGATGGCTGGCTGGAGGGTTGGATGGATGGATGGATGGCTGGATGGATGGCTGGATGGATGGCTGGATGGATTGCTGGCTGGAGGAATGGATGGATTAATGAATGGCTGGAAGGATGGCTGGATGGATGGAAGGCTGGATGGATGGCTGGCTGGAGGGATGGATGGATGGCTGGCTGAATGGATGGCTAGATTGATGGATGGCTGGATGGATGGCTGGCAGGAGGAATGGAGTCATGGATGGATGGCCGGATGGACGGCTGGATGGAAGGATGGCTGCATGCATGGCTGGCTGGAGGGATGGATTGATGGATGGTTGTCTGGATGGCTGGCTGGATGGATGGATGGCTCGATGGATGGCTGGCTGGAGGGATGGATGGATGGATGGCTGGATGGATGGCTGGATGGCTGGATGGAGGGATGGCTGGATGGTTGGCTGGCTGGAGGGATGGATGGATGGCTGGATGGATGGATGGATGGAGGGATGGCTGGATGGATGGCTGGCTGGAGGGATGGATGGATGGATTATTGGCTGGATGGATGGCTGGATGGAGGGATGGCTGGATGGGTGGCTGGCTGGAGGGATGGATGAATGGCTGGATGGATGGCTGGATGGAGGGATGACTGGCTGGAGTGACGGATGGATGGATGGCTGGATGGATGGCTGTATGGAGGGATGGCTGGATGGAAGGCTGGCTGGATGGATGGATGGCTGGATGGATGGATGGATGGACGGATGGATGGAGGGATGGCTGGATGGATATCTGGCTGGAGGGATGGATGGATGGATGGATGGCTGGATGGATGGCTGGATGGATGGACGGCTGGATGGGCGATTGGCTGGAGGGATGGATGGATGGATGGCTGGATGGATGGCTGGCTGGAGGGATGGATGGATGGATGGATGGATGGATGGCTGGATGGATGGCTGGATGGATGGATGGCTGGATGGATGGATGGCTGGTGTGATGGATGGGTGGATGGTTCGTTGGATGGCTGGTTGGCTGGATGGCTGGATGGATGGCTGGCTGGAGGGATTGAAAGATGGATGGATGGCTGGATGGATGGCTAGATGGATGGCTGGATGGACGGATGGATGGATGGATGGCTGGATGGATGGCTGGATGGATGGATGGATGGATGGATGGCTGGATGGATGGCTGGATGGATGGATGGTTGGATGGATGGCTGGCTGGAGGGATAGATGGATGGATGGCTGGCTGGAGGGATGGCTGGATGGCTGGCTGGATGGATGGCTGGATAGATGGATGGCTGGATCGCTGGCTGGCTGGAGAGATGGATGGATGGATGGGTGGCTGGGTGGATGGCTGGATGGATGGATGTCCGGATGGTTGGCTGGCTGGAGGGATGGATGGATGGCTGGATGGATGGCTGGATGGATGGATGGCTGGATGGATGGCTGGCTGGAGGGATTGATGGATGGATGGATGGCTGGATGGATGGCTGGATGGATGGATGGCTGGATGGCTGGCTGGAGGGATGGATGGATGGATGGCTGGATGGATGGCTGGATGGATGGCTGGATGGATTGTTTGCTGGAGGGATGGATGGATGGATGGATGGATGGCTGAATGGATGGATGGCTGGATGAATGGCAGGCTGGAGGATGGATGGATGGCTGGTTGGCTGGATGGATGGCTGGATGGATGGATGGCTGGATGGATGGCTGGATGGATGACTGGCTGGAGGGATGGATGGATGGATGGATGGCTGGATGGATGGCTGGATGGATGGATGGCTGGATGGATGGCTGGCTGGAGGGATGGATGGATGGATGGATGGCTGGATGGATGCTGGATGGATGGATGCCTGGATGGATGGCTGGCTGGAGGGCTGGATGGGTGGATGGATGGCAGGATGGATGGCTGGATGGATGGATGGCTGGATGGATGGCTGGCAGGAGGGATGGATGGATGGATGGATAGATGGATGGCTGGATGGATGGCTGGCTGGAGCGATGGATGAATGGATGGCTGGATGGATGGATGGCCGAATGGTTGGCTGGCTGGAGGGATGGATGTATGGATGGATGGCTGAATGGATGGCTGGATGGATGGCAGGATGGATGGATGGCTGGATGGATGGCTCGCTGGATGGATGGATTGATGGATGGATGGATTGATGGATGGATGGCTGGATGGATGGCTGGATGGATGGCAGGCTGAAGGGATGAATGGATGGATGGATGGCTGGATGGACGGCTGGATGGATGGATGGCTGGATGGATGGCTGGCTGGAGGGATGGATTGATGGATGGATGGCTGGATGGATAGCTGGATGGATGGCTGGATGGATGGATGGATGGATGGCTGGATGGAGGGATGGCTGGATGGAGGGATAGCTGGAGGGATGGATGGATGGATGGATAGCTGAATGGATGGCTGGATGGATGGATGGCTGGATGGATGGCTGGCTGGAGGGATGGATGGATGGATGGCTGGATGGACGGCTGGATGGATGGAGGTCTGGATGGATGGCTGGCTGGAGGGATGGATTGATGGATGGATGGCTGGATGGATGGCTGAATGGATGGATGGCTGAATGGATGGCTGGCTTGAGGGATGAATGGATGGGTGGGTGGCTGGATGGAGGGATGGCTGGATGGTTGGCTGGCTGGAGGGATGGATGGATGGATGGCTGGATGGATGTCTGAATGGAGGGATGGCTGGATGGATGGCTGGCTGGAGGGATGGATGGATGAATGGATGGATGGGTGGGTGGCTGGATGGAGGGATGGCTGGATGGTTGGCTGGCTGGAGGGATGGATGGATGGATGGCTGGATGGATGTCTGAATGGAGGGATGGCTGGATGGATGGCTAGCTGGAGGGATGGATGGATGGATGGATGGCTGGATGGATGGCTGGATGGAAGAATGGCTTAATGGCTGGCTGGCTGGAGGGATGGATGGATGGATGGAAGGATGGCTGGTTGGATGGCTGGATCGATGGATGGCTAGATGTATGGCTGGCTTGAGGGATGGATGGATGGATGGATGGCTTGATGGATAGCTGGATAGAGGAATGGCTGGATGGATGGATGGCTGGCTGGAGGGATGGATGGATGGATGGGTGGCTGGATGGCTGAATGGATGGATGGCTGGATGGATGGCTGGCTCGAGGGATGGATGGATGGATGAATGGATGGATGGCTGAATGGATGGATGGCTGGATGAATGGCTGGCTGGAGGGATGGGTGGATGGATGGATGGCTGGATGGATGGATGGCTGGATGGATGGCTGGATGGATGACTGGCTGGAGGGATGGATGGATGGATGGATGGCTGGATGGATGGCTGGATCGATGGCTGGATGGATGCCTGGATGTATGGCTGGCTGGAGGGATGGATGAATGGATGGATGGCTGGATGGATGGCTGGATGGATGGATGGCTGGATGGATGGCTGGCAGGAGGGATGAGTGGATGGATGGATGGCTGGATGGATGACTGGATGGATTGATGCCTGGATGGATGGCTGGCTGGAGGAATGGATTGATGGATGGATGGCTGAATGGATGGCTGGATGGATGGATGGCTGGATGGATGGCAGGCTGAAGGGATGAATGGATGGATGGATGGCTGGATGGACGGCTGGATGGATGGATGGCTTGATGGATGGCTGGCTGGAGGGATGGATTGATGGATGGATGGCTAGATCGATAGCTGGATGGATGGCTGGATGGATGGCTGGCTGGTGGGATGGATGGATGGATGGATGGCTGGATGGAGGGATGGCTGGATATTTGGCTGGCTGGAGGGATGGATGGATGGCTGGATGGATGGCTGGATGGAGGGATGGCTGGATGGATGGCTGGTTGGAGGGATGGATGGCTGGATGGATGGATGGATGGATGGATGGCTTAATGACTGGCTGGCTGGAGGGATGGATGGATAGATGGATGGCGGGATGGATGGCTGGATGGATGGATGGCTGGATGTATGGCTGGCTGGAGAGATGGGTGAATGCTTGGATGGCTGGATGGATGGCTGGATGGAGGGATGGCTGGATGGATGGCTGGCTGGACTGACGGATGGATGCATGGCTGGATGGATGGCTGTATTGAGGGATGGCTGGATGGACGGCTGGCTGGAATGATGGATGGCTGGATGGATGGATGGATGGACGGATGGATGGAGGGATGGCTGGATGGATGGCTGGCTGGAGGGATGGATGGATGGATGGATGGCTGGATGGATGGCTGGATGGAGGAATGGCTTGATGGATGGCTGGCTGGAGGGATGGATGGATGGCTGGATGGATTGCTTGATGGATGGATGGCTGGATGGACGATTGGCTGGAGGGATGGATGGATGGATGGCTGGATCGATGGCTGGATGGATGAATGGCTGGATGGATGACTGGCTGGCTGGATGGATGGATGGCTGGATGTATGGCTGGCTTGAAGAATGGATGGATGGCTGGATGGATGGCTGGACGGATGGATGGCTGGATATTTGGCTGGCTGGAGGGATGGATGGATGGCTGGATGGATGGCTGGATGGATGGATGGCTGGATGGATGGCTGGCTGAAGGAAGGGATGGATGGATGGATGGCTGGATCGATGGCTGGATGGATGGATGGCAGGATGGATGGCTGGCTGGAGGGATGGATGGATGGCTGGATGGATGGCTGGCTTGAAGAATGGATGGATGGCTGGATGGATGGCTGGACGGATGGATGGCTGGATATTTGGCTGGCTGGAGGGATGGATGGATGGCTGGATGGATGGCTGGATGGATGGATGGCTGGATGGATGGCTGGCTGAAGGAAGGGATGGATGGATGGATGGCTGGATCGATGGCTGGATGGATGGATGGCAGGATGGATGGCTGGCTGGAGGGATGGATGGATGAATGGATGGCTGAATGGATGGCTGGATGGATGGCTGGATGGATGGCTGAATGGATGGATGGCTGGCTGGAGGGATGGATGGATGGATGGATGGGTGGATGGATAGCTGAATGGATGGATGGCTGGATGAATGGCTGGCTGGAGGATGAATGGATGGTAGGATGGCTGGATGGATGGCTGGATGAATGGATGGCTGGATGGATGGCTGGATGGATGACTGGCTGGAAGGATGGGTGGATGAATGGATGGCTGGATGGATGGCTGGATGGATGGATGGCTGGATGGATGGCTGGCTGGAGGGATGGATGGAAGGATGGATGGCTGGATGGATGGCTGGATGGATGGATGCCTGGATGGATGGCGGGCTGGAGGGATGGATGGGTGGATGGATGGCTGGATGGCTGGCTGGATGGATGGATGGCTGGATGGATGGCTGGCAGGAGGGATGGATGGATGGATGGCTGAATGGATAGCTGTATGGATGGCTGGCTGGAGCGATGGATGAATGGATGGCTGGATGGATGGATGGCCGAATGGTTTGCTGGCTGGAGGGATGGATGAATGGATGGATGGCTGATTGGATGGCTGGATGGATGGCAGGTTGGATGGATGGCTGGCTGGATGGATGGCTGGCTGGATGGATGGATTGATGGATGAATGGCTGGATGGATGAATGGATGGATGGATGGCTGGATGGACGGCTAGATGGATGAATGGCTGGATGGATGGCTGGCTGGAGGGATGGATTGATGGATGGATGGCTGGATTGATAGCTTAATGGATGGCTGGATGGATGGATGGATGGATGGATGGAGGGATAGCTGGATGGAGGGATAGCTGGAGGGATGGATGGATGGCTGGATGGATGGCAGGATGGATGGATGGCTGGATGGATGGCTGGCTGGAGGGATGGATGGATGGATAGATGGCCGAATGGATGGCAGGATGGATGGATGGTTGGATGGATGGCTGGCTGGAGGGATGGATGGATGGATGGCTGGATGGACGGCTGGATGGATGGAGGGCTGGATGGATGGCTGGCTGGAGTGATGGATTGATGGATGGATGGCTGGATGGATGGCTGGATGGATGGATGGCTGAATGGATGGCTGTCTGGAGGGATGGATGGATGGATGGGTGGCTGGATGGAGGGATGGCTTGATGGTTGGCTGGCTGGAGGGATGGATGGATGGATGGCTGGATGGATGTCTGGATGGAGGGATGGCTGGATGGATGCCTGGATGGATGGATGGCTTAATGACTGGCTGGCTGGAGGGATGGATGGATGGATGGATGGATGGCTGGTTGGACGGCTGGATCGATGGATGTCTGGATATATGGCTGGCTGGAGGGATGGATGGATGGATGGATGGCTGGATGGATGGCTGAATGGATGGATGGCTGGATGGATGGCTGGCTGGAGGGATGGATGGATGGATGGATGGATGGCTGAATGGATGGATGGCTGGATGAATGGCAGGCTGGAGGATGGATGGATGGCTGGATGGCTGGATGGATGGCTGGATGGATGGATGGCTGGATGGATGGCTGGATGGATGACTGGCTGGAGGGATGGATGGATGGATGGATGGCTGGATGGATGGCTGGATGGATGGATGGCTGGATGGATGGCTGGCTGGAGGGATGGATGGATGGATGGATGGCTGGATGGATGCTGGATGGATGGATGCCTGGATCGATGGCTGGCTGGAGGGATGGATGGGTGGATGGATGGCTGGATGGATGGCTGGATGGATGGATGGCTGGATGGATGGCTGGCAGGAGGGATGGATGGATGGATGGCTGGATGAATGGCTGGATGGATGGCTGGATGGACGGCAAGATGGATGGATGGCTGGATGGATGGCTCGCTGGATGGATGGATTGATGGATGGATGGATTGATGGATGGATGGCTGGATGGATGGCTGGCTGGAGGGATAGATGGATGGATCGCTGGCTGGAGGGATGGCTGGATGGATGGCTGGATGGATGGCTAGATAGATGGATGGCTGGATGGCTGGCTGGCTGGAGAAATGGATGGATGGGTGGGTGGCTGGGTGGATGGCTGGATGGATGGATGTCCGGATGGTTGGCTGGCTGGAGGGATGGATGGATGGATGGATGGCTGGATGGATGTCTGGATGGATGGATGGCTGGATGGATGGCTGGCTGGATGGATGGATTGATGGATGGATGGCTGGATGGATGGCTGGATGGATGGATGGCTGGATGGATGACAGGCTGAAGGGATGAATGGATGGATGGATGGCTGGATGGACGGCTAGATGGATGGATGGCTGGATGGATGGCTGGCTGGAGGGATGGATTGATTGATGGATGGCTGGATGGATAGCTGGATGGATGGGTGGATGGATGGATGGATGGATGGCTGGATGGAGGGATGGCTGGATGGAGGGATAGCTGGAGGGATGGATGGATGGCTGGATGGATGGCAGGATGGATGGATGGCTGGATGGATGGCTGGCTGGAGGGATGGATGGATGGATGGATGGCCGAATGGATGGCAGGATGGATGGATGGCTGGTTGGATGGCTGGCTGGAGGGATGGATGGATGGATGGCTGGATGGACGGCTGGATGGATGGAGGGCTGGATGGATGGCTGGCTGGAGTGATGGATTGATGGATGGATGGCTGGATGGATGGCTGGATGGATGGATGGCTGAATGGATGGCTGTCTGGAGGGATGGATGGATGGATGGGTGGCTGGATGGAGGGATGGCTTGATGGTTGGCTGGCTAGAGGGATGGATGGATGGATGGCTGGATGGATGTCTGGATGGAGGGATGGCTGGATGGATGCCTGGATGGATGGATGGCTTAATGCCTGGCTGGCTGGAGGGATGGATGGATGGATGGCTGGTTGGACGGCTGGATCGATGGATGTCTGGATATATGGCTGGCTGGAGGGACGGATGGATGGATGGATGGCTGGATGGATGGCTGAATGGATGGATGGCTGGATGGATGGCTGGCTGGAGGGATGGATGGATGGATGGATGGATGCCTGAATGGATGGATGGCTGGATGAATGGCAGGCTGGAGGATGGATGGATGGCTGGATGGCTGGATGGATGGCTGGATGGATGGATGGCTGGATGGATGGCTGGATGGATGACTGGCTGGAGGGATGGATGGATGGATGGATGGCTGGATGGATGGCTGGATGGATGGATGGCTGGATGGATGGCTGGCTGGAGGGATGGATGGATGGATGGCTGGATGGATGCTGGATGGATGGATGCCTGGATGGATGGCTGGCTGGAGGGATGGATGGGTGGATGGATGGCTGGATGGATGGCTGGATGGATGGATGGATGGCTGGCAGGAGGGATGGATGGATGGATGGCTGGATGAATGGCTGGATGGATGGCTGGCTGGAGCGATGGATGAATGGATGGCTGGATGGATGGATGGCCGAATGGTTGGCTGGCTGGAGGAATGGATGTATGGATGGATGGCTGAATGGATGGCTGGATGGATGGCTCGCTGGATGGATGTCTTGATGGATGGATGGATTGATGGATGGATGGCTGGATGGATGGCTGGATGGATGGCAGGCTGAAGGGATGAATGGATGGATGGATGGCTGGATGGACGGCTGGATGGATGGATGGCTGGATGGATGGCTGGCTGGAGGGATGGATTGATGGATGGATGGCTGGATGTATAGCTGGATGGATGGCTGGATGGATGGATGGATGGATGGCTGGATGGAGGAATGGCTGGATGGAGGGATATCTGGAGGGATGAATGGATGGCTGGATGGATGGCATGATGGGTGGATGGCTGGATGGATGGCTGGCTGGAGGGATGGATGGATAGCTGAATGGATGGCTGGATGGATGGATGGCTGGATGGATGGCTGGCTGGAGGGATGGATGGATGGATGGCTGGATGGACGGCTGGATGGATGGAGGGCTGGATGGATGGCTGGCTGGAGGGATGGATTGATGGATGGATGGCTGGATGGATGGCTGGATGGATGGATGGCTGAATGGATGGCTGGCTTGAGGGATGGATTAGATGGATGGCTGGCTGGATGGAGGGATGGCTGGATGGTTGGCTGGCTGGAGGGATGGATGGATGGATGGCTGGATGGAATGCTGGATGGAGGGATGGCTAGAGGGATGGCTGGCTGGAGGGATGGATGGATGGATGGATGGCTGGATGGATGGCTGGATGGATGGATGGCTTAATGGCTGGCTGGCTGGAGGGATGGATGGATGGATGTATGGCTGGCTTGAGGGATGGATGGATGGATGGATGGCTTGATGGATAGCTGGATTGAGGAATGGCTGGATGGATGGCTGGCTGGAGGGATGGATGGATGGATGGCTGAATGGATGGCTGAATGGATGGATGGCCGGATGGATGGCTGGCTGGAGGGATGGATGGATGGATGGATGGATGGATGGATGGCTGAATGGATGGATGGCTGGATGAATGGCTGGCTGGAGGGATGGGTGGATGGATGGATGGCTGAATGGATGGATGGCTGGATGGATGGCTGGATGGATGACTGGCTGGAGGGATGGATGGATGGATGGATGGCTGGATGGATGGCTGGACGGATGGCTGGATGGATGCCTGGATGGATGGCTGGCTGGAGGGATGGATGGATGGATGGATGGCTGGATGGATGGCTGAATGGATGGATGGCTGGATGGATGGCTGGCAGGAGGGATGGGTGGATGGCTGGATGGATGACTGGATGGATGGATGCCTGGATGGATGGCTGGCTGGAGGGATGGATTGATGGATGGATGGCTGGATGGGCGGCTGGATGGATGGATGGCTGGATGGATGGCTGGCTGGAGGGATGGATTGATGGATGGAAGGCTAGATGGATAGCTGGATGGATGGCTGGATGGATGGCTGGCTGGTGGGATGGATGGATGGATGGATGGCTGGATGGAGGGATGGCTGGATATTTGTCTGGCTGGAGGGATGGATGGATGGCTGGATGGATGGCTGGATGGAGGGATGGCTGGATGGATGGCTGGCTGGAGGGATGGATGGCTGGATGGATGGCTTAATGACTGGCTGGCTGGAGGGATGGATGGATGGATGGATGGCGGGATGGATGGCTGGATGGATGGATGGCTGGATGTATGGCTGGCTGGAGTGACGGATGGATGCATGGCTGGATGGATGGCTGTATTGAGGGATGGCTGGATGGAAGGCTGGCTGGATGGATGGATGGCTGGATGGATGGATGGATGGACGGATGGATGGAGGGATGGCTGGATGGATGGCTGGCTGGAGGGATGGATGGATGGATGGCTGGCTGGAGGGATGGATGGATGGATGGATGGATGGATGGCTGGATGGATGGATGGCTTAATGACTGGCTGGCTGGAGGGGTGGATGGATGGATGGATGGCTGGATGGATGGCAGGATGGATGGATGGCTGGATGGATGGCTGGCAGGAGGGATGGGTGGATGGCTGGATGGATGACTGGATGGATGGATGCCTGGATGGATGGCTGGCTGGAGGGATGGATTGATGGATGGATGGCTGGATGGATGGCTGGATGGATCGATGGTTGGATGGATGGCAGGCTGAAGGGATGAATGGATGGATGGATGGCTGTATGGGCGGCTGCATGGATGGATGGCTGGATGGATGGCTGGCTGGAGGGATGGATTGATGGATGGATGGCTAGATGGATAGCTGGATGGATGGCTGGATGGATGGCTGGCTGGTGGGATGGATGGATGGCTGGATGGAGGGATGGCTGGATATTTGTCTGGCTGGAGGGATGGATGGATGGCTGGATGGATGGCTGGATGGAGAGATGGCTGGATGGATGGCTGGCTGGAGGGATGGATGGCTGGATGGATGGCTTAATGACTGGCTGGCTGGAGGGATGGATGGATGGCGGGATGGATGGCTGGATGGATGGATGGCTGGATGTATGGCTGGCTGGAGAGATGGATGAATGGTTGGATGGCTGGATGGATGGCTGGATGGAGGGTTGGCTGGATGGATGGCTGGCTGGAGTGACGGATGGATGCATGGCTGGATGGATGGCTGTATTGAGGGATGGCTGGATGGAAGGCTGGCTGGATGGATGGATGGCTGGATGGATGGATGGATGGACGGATGGATGGAGGGATGGCTGGATGGATGGCTGGCTGGAGGGATGGATGGATGGATGGATGGCTGGATGGATGGCTGGATGGAGGAATGGCTTGATGGATGGCTGGCTGGAGGGATGGATGGATGGCTGGATGGATTGCTTGATGGATGGATGGCTGGATGGACGATTGGCTGGAGGGATGGATGGATGGATGGCTGGATCGATGGCTGGATGGATGAATGGCTGGATGGATGACTGGCTGGCTGGATGGATGGATGGCTGGATGGATGGCTGGCTTGAAGAATGGATGGATGGCTGGATGGATGGCTGGACGGATGGATTGCTGGATGGATGGCTGGCTGGAGGGATGGATGGATAGCTGGATGGATGGCTGGATGGATGGATGGCTGGATGGATGGCTGGCTGGAGGAATGGATGGATGGATGGATGGCTGGATCGATGGCTGGATGGATGGATGGCAGGATGGATGGCTGGCTGGAGGGATGGATGGATGAATGGAAGGCTGAATGGATGGCTGGATGGATGGATGGCTGGATGGATGGTTGGCTGTAGGGATGGATGGATGGATGGATGGCTGGCTGGCTGGCTGGCTGGAGGGATGCATGGATGGATGGATGGCTGGATGGACGGATGGTTTGGATGGATTGCTGGATGAATGGCTGGCTGGAGGGATGGATTGTTGGATGAATGGCTGGATGGATGGCAGGATGGATGGATGGCTGGATGGATGGCTGGCTGGATGGATGGATGGATGGATGGATGGCTGGATGGAAGGATGGCTGGATGGTTGGCTGGCTGGCTGGATGGATGGATGGCTGGAAGGATGGCTGGATGGAGGGATGGCTGGATGGATGGCTGGCTGGAGGGATGGATGGATGGCTGGATGGATGGCTGGATGGATGGATGGCTTAATGGCTGTATGGCTGGCTGGAGGGATGGATGGATGGATGGATGGCTGGATGAATGGCTGAATGGATGGATGGCTGGATGGATTGCTGGATGGATGGATGGATGGACGGTTGGCTGGATAGATGACTGGATGGAGGAATGGCTGGACGGATGGCTGGCTAGAGGGATGGATGGATGGCCGGATGGATGGCTTAATGGATGGATGGCTGGCTGGAGGGATGGATGGATGGATGGCTGGATGGATGGCTGGATGGATGAATGGCAGGATGGATGACTGGCAGGAGGGATGGATGGATGGATAGATGGCTGGATGGATTGCTGGATGGATGGATGGATGGACGGATGGCTGGATGGATGGCTGGCTGGATGGATGGCTGGATGGATGGCAGGCTGAAGGGATGAATGGATGGATGGATGGCTGGATGGACGGCTGGATGGATGGATGGCTGGATGGATGGCTGGCTGGAGGAATGGATTGATGGATGGATGGCTAGATGGATAGCTGGATGGATGGCTGGATGGATGGCTGGCTTGTGGGATGGATGGATGGATGGATGGCTGAATGGAGGGATAGCTGGATATTTGGCTGGCTGGAGGGATGGATGGATGGCTGGATGGATGGCTGGATGGAGGGATGGCTGGATGGATGGATGGATGGCTTAATGACTGGCTGGCTGGAGGGATGGATGGATGGATGGGTGGCGGGATGGATGGCTGGATGGATGGATGACTGGATGTATGGCTGGCTGGAGAGATGGCTGAATGGTTGGATGGCTGGATGGATGGCTGGATGGAGGGATGGCTGGATGGATGGCTGGCTGGAGTGACGGATGGATGCATGGCTGGATGGATGGCTGTATTGAGGGATGGCTGGATGGAAGGCTAGCTGGATGGATGGATGGCTGGATGGATGGATGGATGGACGGATGGATGGAGGGATGGCTGGATGGATGGCTGGCTGGAGGGATGGATGGATGGATGGATGGCTGGATAGATGGCTGGATGGAGGAATGGCTTGATGGATGGCAGGCTGGAGGGATGGATGGATGGCTGGATGGATTGCTTGATGGATGGATGGCTGGTTGGACGATTGGCTGGAGGGATGGATGGATGGATGGCTGGATCGATGAATGGATGGATGAATGGCTGGATGGATGACTGGCTGGCTGGATGGATGGATGGCTGGATGGATGGCTGGCTTGAAGAATGGATGGAAGGCTGGATGGATGGCTGGACGGATGGATTGCTGGATGGATGGCTGGCTGGAGGTATGGATGGATGGCTGGATGGATGGCTGGATGGATGGATGGCTGGATGGATGGCTGGCTGGAGGAATGGATGGATGGATGGCTGGATCGATGGCTGGATGGATGGATGGCTGGATGGATGGCTGGCTGGAGGGATGGATGGATGAATGGATGGCTGAATGGATGGCTGGATGGATGGATGGCTGGATGGATGGCTGGCTGTAGGGATGGATGGATGGATGGATGGCTGGCTGGCTGGCTGGCTGGAGGGATGCATGGATGGATGGATGGCTGGATGGACGGATGGTTTGGATGGATTGCTGGATGAATGGCTGGCTGGAGGGATGGATTGTTGGATGGATGGCTGGATGGATGGCTGGATGGATGGATGGCTGGATGGATGGCTGGCTGGATGGATGGATGGATGGCTGGATGGAGGGATGGCTGGATGGTTGGCTGGCTGGCTGGATGGATGAATGGATGGATGGCTGGAAGGATGGCTGGATGGAGGGATGGCTGGATGGATGGCTGGCTGGAGGGATGGATGGATGGCTGGATGGATGGCTGGATGGATGGATGGCTTAATGGCTGTATGGCTGGCTGGAGGGATGGATGGATGGATGGATGGCTGGATGAATGGCTGAATGGATGTATGGCTGGATGTATGGCTCGCTGGAGAGATGGATGGATGGCTGGATAGATGACTGGATGGAGGAATGGCTGGATGGATGGCTGGCTAGAGGGATGGATGGATGGCTGGATGGCTGGATGGATGGCTTAATGGATGGATGGCTGGCTGGAGGGATGGATGGATGTATGGCTGGATGGATGGATGGATGGATGAATGGCTGGATGGATGACTGGGAGGAGGGATGGATGGATGGATAGATGGCTGGATGGATTGCTGGATGGATGGATGGATGGACGGATGGCTGGATGGATGGCTGGCTGGAGGGATGGCTGAATGGCTGGCTGGATGGATGGATGGCTGGATGGATGGCTGGCTTGAAGAATGGATGGATGGCTGGATGGATGGCTGGCTGGAGGGATGGATGGATGGATGGCTGGATGGATGGCTGGATGGATGGATGGCTGGCTGGCTGGCTGGAGGTATGGATGGATGGATGAATGGCTGGATAGATGGCTGGCTGGAGGGACGGATGGATGGATGGATGGCTGGATGGATGGTTGGATGGATTGATGGCTGGATGGATGGCTGGCAGGAGGGATGGATGGATGGATGGATGGCTGGAAGGATGGCAGTATTGATGGATGGCTGGATGGATGGCTGGCTGGAGGGATGGATGGATGGATGGCTGGATGGATGGATGGCCGAATGGATGGCTGGCTGAAGGGATGGATGGATGGATAGCTGAATGGATGGCTGGATGGATGGATGGCTGGATGGATGGCTGGCTGGAGGGATGGATGAATGAATGGATGGCTGGATGGATGGCTGGATGGCTGGATGGCTGGTTGGATGGCTGGCTGGGCAGGTGGATTGATGGATGGATGGCTGGATGGATGGCTGGATGGATGAATGGATGGATGGCTGGCTGGCTGGAGGTATGGATGGATGGATGAATGGCTGGATAGATGGCTGGATGGAGAGATGGATGAATGCATGGATGGCTGGATGGATGGCTGGATGGAGGGATGGCTGGATGGATGGCTGGCTGGAGGGATGGATGGATGGACGGATGGCTGGATGGATGGCAGGATGGATGGATGGCTGGATGGACGGCTTGCTGGAGGGATGGAATGATGGATGGATGGCTGGATGGATGGCTGGATGGATAGATGGCTGGATGAATGGCTGGCTGGAGGTATGGATGGATGGATGGATGGCTGGCGGGATGGATGGATGGATGGATGGCTGGATGGATGGCTGGATGGATGGATGGCTGGATGGATGGATGGATGGATGGATGGATGGATGGATGGATGGCAGGATGGATGGATGGGTGGATGGATGGATGGCTGGATGGCTGGAAGGCTGGATGGATGGATGGCTGGATGGATGGCTGGAAGGATGAATGGATGGATGGATGGATAGTTGGATGGATGGCTGGATGTAGGGATAGCTGGAGGGATGGATGGATGGCTGGATGAATGGCTGGATGGATGGGTGGCTGGAAGGATTGCCGGCTGGAGGAATGGATGGATGGATGGCTGGATGGATGGCAGGATGGATGGATGGCTGGATGGATGGCTGGCTGGAGGGATGGATGGATGGATGGCTGAATGGATGGCAGGATGGATGGATGGCTGGATGGATGGCTGGCTGGAGGGATGGATGGCTGGATGGACGGCTGGATGGATGGAGGGCTGGATGGATGGCTGGTTGGAGGGATGGATTGATGGATGGCTGGCAGGAGGGATGGATGGATGGATGCATGGCTGGATGGAGGGATGGATGGATGGATGGATGGATCGATGGATGGCTGGATGGATGGATGGCTGGATGGATGGCTAGCAGGAGGGATCGATGGATGGATGGATGGCTGGATGGATGGCTGGATGGATGGCTGGCTCAAGCGATGGATGAATGGATGGCTGGATGGATGGATGGCCGAATGGTTGGCTGGCTGGAGGGATGGATGAATGGAGGGATGGCCGAATGGATGGCTGGACAGATGGCAGGATGGATGGATGGCTGGATGGATGGCTGGCTGGATGGATGGATTGATGGATGGATGGCTGGATGGATGGATGGATGGCTGGATGGATGGCAGGCTGAAGGGATGGATGGATGGATCGATGGCTGGATGGACGGCTGGATGGATAGATGGCTGGATGGATGGCTGGCTGGAGGGATGGATTGATGGATGGATGGCTGGATGGATAGCTGGATGGATGGCTGGATGGATGGCTGGCTGGTGGGAAGGATGGATGGATGGATGGCTGGATGGAGGGAAGGCTGGTTGGTTGGCTGGCTGGAGGGATGGATGGATGGATGGATGGCTGGCTGGATGGCTGGATGGAGGGATGGCTGGATGGATGGCTGGCTGGATGGATGGATGGCTGGATGGATGGCTGGATGGATGGATGGATGCATGGATGGCTTAATGACTGGCTGGCTGGAGGAATGGATGGATGGATGGATGGCTGGATGGATGGCTGGATGGAAGGATGGCTGGATGTATGGCTGGCTGGAGGGATGGATGAATGGTTGGATGGCTGGATGGATGGCTGGATGCAGGGATGGTTTGATGGATGACTGGCTGGAGGGTTGGATGGATGGATGGTTGGCTGGATGGGTGGCTGGATGGATGGATGGCTGGATGGATGGCTGGCTGGAGCGAAGGATGGATGGATGGATGGCTGGATGGATGGCTTGATGGATGGATGGCTGGATGGATGGCTGGCTGGAGGGACGGATGGATGGCTGGATGGATGGTTGGATGGATGGATGGCTGGATGGATGGCTGGCAGGAGGGATAGATAGATGGATGGATGGCTGGATGGATGGCTGGATGGATGGATGGCTGGATGGAGGGATGGCTGGGTGGTTGGCTGGCTGGAGGGATGGATGGATGGATGGATGGCTGGATGTAAGGCTGGCTGGAGAGATGGATGAATGGTTGGATGGCTGGATCGATGTCTGGATGGAGGGCTGGCAGGATGAATGTCTGGCTGGAGTGATGGATGGATGGATGGATGGCTGGATGGGTGGCTGGATGGATGGATGGCTGGATGGATGGCTGGCTGCAGGGAAGGATGGATGGATGGATGGCTGGATGGATGGCTGTATGGATGGATGGCTGAATGGATGGCTGGCTGGAGGGAAGGATGGATGGATGGATGGCTGGATGGATGGTTGGATGGATGGATGGCTGGATGGATGGCTGGCAGGAGGGATAGATGGATGGATGGCTGGATGGATGGCTGGATGGATGGATGGCTGGATGGATGGCTGGCTGGAGGGATGGATGGACGGATGTCTGGATGGATGGTCGAATGGATGGCTGGCTGAAGGGATGGATGGATGGCTGAATGGATGGCTGGATGGATGGTTGGCTGGATTGGTGGCTGGCGGGAGTGACGGATGGATGCATGGCTGGATGCATGGCTGTATTGAGGGATGGCTGGATGGAAGGCTGGCTGGATGGATGGATGCCTGGATGGATGGATGGATGGACGGATGGATGGAGGGATGGCTGGATGGATGGCTGGCTGGAGGGATGGATGGATGGATGGATGGATGCCTGGATAGATGGCTGGATGGAGGAATGGCTTGATGGATGGCAGGCTGGAGGGATGGATGGATGGCTGGATGGATTGCTTGATGGATAGATGGCTGGTTGGACGATTGGCTGGAGGGATGGATGGATGGATGGCTGGATCGATGGCTGGATGGATGAATGGCTGGATGGATGACTGGCTGGCTGGATGGATGGATGGCTGGATGGATGGCTGGCTTGAAGAATGAATGGATGGCTGGATGGATGGCTGGACGGATGGATTGCTGGATGGATGGCTGGCTGGAGGTATGGATGGATGGCTGGATGGATGGGTGGATGGATGGATGGCTGGATGGATGGCTGGCTGGAGGAATGGATGGATGGATGGATGGCTGGATCGATGGCTGGATGGATGGATGGCTGGATGGATGGCTGGCTGGAGGGATGGATGGATGAATGGATGGCTGAATGGATGGATGGATGGATGGCTGGATGGATGGCTGGCTGTAGGGCTGGATGGATGGATGGCTGGCTGGCTGGCTGGCTGGCTGGAGGGATGCATGGATGGATGGATGGCTGGATGGACGGATGGTTTGGATGGATTGCTGGATGAATGGCTGGCTGGAGGGATGGATTGTTGGATTGATGGCTGGATGGATGGCTGGATGGATGGATGGCTGGATGGATGGCTGGCTGGATGGATGGATGGATGGATGGATGGCTGGATGGAGGGATGGCTGGATGGTTGGCTGGCTGGCTTGATGGATGAATGGATGGATGGCTGGAAGGATGGCTGGATGGAGGGATGGCTGGATGGATGGCTGACTGGAGGGATGGATGGATGGCTGGATGGATGGCTGGATGGATGGATGGCTTAATGGCTGTATGGCTGGCTGGAGGGATGGATGGATGAATGGATGGCTGGATGAATGGCTGAATGGATGTATGGCTGGATGTATGGCTGGCTGGAGAGATGGATGGATGGATGGATGGCTGGATAAATGACTGGATGGAGGAATGGCTGGATGGATGGCTGGTTAGAGGGATGGATGGATGGCTGGATGGCTGGATGGCTGAATGGCTGGCTGGATGGATGGATGGCTGGATGGATGGCTGGCTTGAAGAATGAATGGATGGCTGGATGGATGGCTGGATGGATGGATGGCTGGATGGATGGCTGGCTGGAGGGATGGATGGATGAATGGATGGCTGAATGGATGGCTGGATGGATGGATAGATGGCTGGATGGATTGCTGGATGGATGGATGGATGGACGGATGGCTGGATGGATGGCTGGCTGGAGGGATGGCTGAATGGCTGGCTGGATGGATGGATGGCTGGATGGATGGCTGGCTTGAAGAATGGATGGATGGCTGGATGGATGGCTGGCTGGAGGGATGGATGGATGGATGGCTGGATGGATGGCTGGATGGATGGATGGCTGGCTGGCTGGCTGGAGATATGGATGGATGGATGAATGGCTGGATAGATGGCTGGCTGGAGGGACGGATGGATGGATGGATGGCTGGATGGATGGTTGGATGGATTGATGGCTGGATGGATGGCTGGCAGGAGGGATGGATGGATGGATGGATGGCTGGAAGGATGGCAGGATGGATGGATGGCTGGATGGATGGCTGGCTGGAGGGATGGATGGATGGATGGCTGGATGGATGGATGGCCGAATGGATGGCTGGCTGAAGGGATGGATGGATAGATGGCTGAATGGATGGCTGGATGGATGGATGGCTGGATGGATGGCTGGCTGGAGGGATGGATGAATGAATGGATGGCTGGATGGATGGCTGGATGGCTGGATGGCTGGTTGGATGGCTGGCTGGGCGGGTGGATTGATGGATGGATGGCTGGATGGATGGCTGGATGGATGAATGGATGGATGGCTGGCTGTCTGGAGGTATGGATGGATGGATGAATGGCTGGATAGATGGCTGGATGGAGAGATGGATGAATGCATGGATGGCTGGATGGATGGCTGGATGGAGGGATGGCTGGATGGATGGCTGGCTGGAGGGATGGATGGATGGCTGGATGGATTGCTTGATGGATGGATGGCTGGATGGACGATTGGCTGGAGGGATGGATGGATGGATGGCTGGATCGATGGCTGGATGGATGAATGGCTGGATGGATGACTGGCTGGCTGGATGGATGGATGGCTGGACGGATGGCTGGCTTGAAGAATGGATGGATGGCTGGACGGATGGATTGCTGGATGGATGGCTGGCTGGAGGGATGGATGGATAGCTGGATGGATGGCTGGATGGATGGATGGCTGGATGGATGGCTGGCTGGAGGAATGGATGGATGGATGGCTGGATCGATGGCTGGATGGATGGATGGCAGGATGGATGGCTGGCTGGAGGGATGGATGGATGAATGGAAGGCTGAATGGATGGCTGGATGGATGGATGGCTGGATGGATGGCTGGCTGTAGGGATGGATGGATGGATGGATGGCTGGCTGGCTGGCTGGCTGGAGGGATGCATGGATGGATGGATGGCTGGATGGACGGATGGTTTGGATGGATTGCTGGATGAATGGCTGGCTGGAGGGATGGATTGTTGGATGGATGGCTGGACGGATGGCAGGATGGATGGATGGCTGGATGGATGGCTGGCTGGATGGATGGATGGATGGATGGATGGCTGGATGGAGAGATGGATGAATGCATGGATGGCTGGATGGATGGCTGGATGGAGGGATGGCTGGATGGATGGCTGGCTGGAGGGATGGATGGATGGACGGATGGCTGGATGGATGGCAGGATGGATGGATGGCTGGATGGACGGCTTGCTGGAGGGATGGAATGATGGATGGATGGCTGGATGGATGGCTGGATGGATAGATGGCTGGATGAATGGCTGGCTGGAGGTATGGATGGATGGATGGATGGCTGGATGGATGGCTGGATGGATGGATGGCTGGATGGATGACTCGCTGGCGGGATGGATGGATGGATGGATGGCTGGATGGATGGCTGGATGGATGGATGGCTGGATGGATGGATGGATGGATGGATGGATGGATGGATGGATGGCAGGATGGATGGATGGGTGGATGGATGGATGGCTGGATGGCTGGAAGGCTGGATGGATGGATGGCTGGATGGATGGCTGGAAGGATGAATGGATGGATGGATGGATAGTTGGATGGATGGCTGGATGTAGGGATAGCTGGAGGGATGGATGGATGGCTGGATGAATGGCTGGATGGATGGGTGGCTGGAAGGATTGCTGGCTGGAGGAATGGATGGATGGATGGCTGGATGGATGGCACGATGGATGGATGGCTGGATGGATGGCTGGCTGGAGGGATGGATGGATGGATGGCTGAATGGATGGCAGGATGGATGGATGGCTGGATGGATGGCTGGCTGGAGGGATGGATGGCTGGATGGACGGCTGGATGGATGGAGGGCTGGATGGATGGCTGGTTGGAGGGATGGATTGATGGATGGCTGGCAGGAGGGATGGATGGATGGATGGATGGCTGGATGGAGGGATGGATGGATGGATGGATGGATGGATGGATGGCTGGATGGATGGATGGCTGGATGGATGGCTGGCAGGAGGGATCGATGGATTGATGGATGGCTGGATGGATGGCTGGATGGATGGCTGGCTGGAGCGATGGATGAATGGATGGCTGGATGGATGGATGGCCGAATGGTTGGCTGGCTGGAGGGATGGATGAATGGAGGGATGGCCGAATGGATGGCTGGACAGATGGCAGGATGGATGGATGGCTGGATGGATGGCTGGCTGGATGGATGGATTGATGGATGGATGGCTGGATGGATGGATGGATGGCTGGATGGATGGCAGGCTGAAGGGATGGATGGATGGATCGATGGCTGGATGGACGGCTGGATGGATAGATGGCTGGATGGATGGCTGGCTGGAGGGATGGATTGATGGATGGATGGCTGGATGGATAGCTGGATGGATGGCTGGATGGATGGCTGGCTGGTGGGAAGGATGGATGGATGGATGGCTGGATGGAGGGAAGGCTGGTTGGTTGGCTGGCTGGAGGGATGGATGGATGGATGGATGGCTGGATGGATGGCTGGATGGAGGGATGGCTGGATGGCTGGCTGGCTGGATGGATGGATGGCTGGATGGATGGCTGGATGGATGGATGGATGCATGGATGGCTTAATGACTGGCTGGCTGGAGGGATGGATGGATGGATGGCTGGATGGATGGCTGGATGGAAGGATGGCTGGATGTATGGCTGGCTGGAGGGATGGATGAATGGTTGGATGGCTGGATGGATGGCTGGATGCAGGGATGGCAGGATGGATGACTGGCTGGAGGGTTGGATGGATGGATGGTTGGCTGGATGGGTGGCTGGATGGATGGATGGCTGGATGGATGGCTGGCTGGAGCGAAGGATGGATGGAAGGATGGCTGGATGGATGGCTTGATGGATGGATGGGTGGATGGATGGCTGGCTGGAGGGACGGATGGATGGCTGGATGGATGGTTGGATGGATGGATGGCTGGATGGATGGCTGGCAGGAGGGATAGATAGATGGATGGATGGCTGGATGGATGGCTGGATGGATGGATGGCTGGATGGAGGGATGGCTGGTTGGTTGGCTGGCTGGAGGGATGGATGGATGGATGGATGGCTGGATGTAAGGCTGGCTGGAGAGATGGATGAATGGTTGGATGGCTGGATCGATGTCTGGATGGAGGGATGGCTGGATGGATGGCTGGCTGGAGGGATGGATGGATGGCTGGATGGATTGCTTGATGGATGGATGGCTGGATGGACGATTGGCTGGAGGGATGGATGGATGGATGGCTGGATCGCGTGGCTGGATGGATGAATGGCTGGATGGATGACTGGCTGGCTGGATGGATGGATGGCTCGATGGATGGCTGGCTTGAAGAATGGATGGATGGCTGGACGGATGGATTGCTGGATGGATGGCTGGCTGGAGGGATGGATGGATAGCTGGATGGATGGCTGGATGGATGGATGGCTGGATGGATGGCTGGCTGGAGGAATGGATGGATGGATGGATGGCTGGATCGATGGCTGGATGGATGGATGGCAGGATGGATGGCTGGCTGGAGGGATGGATGGATGAATGGAAGGCTGAATGGATGGCTGGATGGATGGATGGCTGGATGGATGGCTGGCTGTAGGGATGGATGGATGGATGGATGGCTGGCTGGCTGGCTGGCTGGAGGGATGCATGGATGGATGGATGGCTGGATGGACGGATGGTTTGGATGGATTGCTGGATGAATGGCTGGCTGGAGGGATGGATTGTTGGATGGATGGCTGGATGGATGGCAGGATGGATGGATGGCTGGATGGATGGCTGGCTGGATGGATGGATGGATGGATGGATGGCTGGATGGAGAGATGGATGAATGCATGGATGGCTGGATGGATGGCTGGATGGAGGGATGGCTGGATGGATGGCTGGCTGGAGGGATGGATGGATGGACGGATGGCTGGATGGATGGCAGGATGGATGGATGGCTGGATGGACGGCTTGCTGGAGGGATGGAATGATGGATGGATGGCTGGATGGATGGCTGGATGGATAGATGGCTGGATGAATGGCTGGCTGGAGGTATGGATGGATGGATGGATGGCTGGATGGATGGCTGGATGGATGGATGGCTGGATGGATGACTCGCTGGCGGGATGGATGGATGGATGGATGGCTGGATGGATGGCTGGATGGATGGATGGCTGGATGGATGGATGGATGGATGGATGGATGGATGGATGGATGGCAGGATGGATGGATGGGTGGATGGATGGATGGCTGGATGGCTGGAAGGCTGGATGGATGGATGGCTGGATGGATGGCTGGAATGATGAATGGATGGATGGATGGATAGTTGAATGGATGGCTGGATGTAGGGATAGCTGGAGGGATGGATGGATGGCTGGATGAATGGCTGGATGGATGGGTGGCTGGAAGGATTGCTGGCTGGAGGAATGGATGGATGGATGGCTGGATGGATGGCACGATGGATGTATGGCTGGATGGATGGCTGGCTGGAGGGATGGATGGATGGATGGCTGAATGGATGGCAGGATGGATGGATGGCTGGATGGATGGCTGGCTGGAGGGATGGATGGCTGGATGGACGGCTGGATGGATGGAGGGCTGGATGGATGGCTGGTTGGAGGGATGGATTGATGGATGGCTGGCAGGAGGGATGGATGGATGGATGGATGGCTGGATGGAGGGATGGATGGATGGATGGATGGATGGATGGATGGCTGGATGGATGGATGGCTGGATGGATGGCTGGCAGGAGGGATCGATGGATGGATGGATGGCTGGATGGATGGCTGGATGGACGGCTGGCTGGAGCGATGGATGAATGGATGGCTGGATGGATGGATGGCCGAATGGTTGGCTGGCTGGAGGGATGGATGAATGGAGGGATGGCCGAATGGATGGCTGGACAGATGGCAGGATGGATGGATGGCTGGATGGATGGCTGGCTGGATGGATGGATTGATGGATGGATGGCTGGATGGATGGATGGATGGCTGGATGGATGGCAGGCTGAAGGAATGGATGGATGGATCGATGGCTGGATGGACGGCTGGATGGATAGATGGCTGGATGGATGGCTGGCTGGAGGGATGGATTGATGGATGGATGGCTGGATGGATAGCTGGATGGATGGCTGGATGGATGGCTGGCTGGTGGGAAGGATGGATGGATGGATGGCTGGATGGAGGGAAGGCTGGTTGGTTGGCTGGCTGGAGGGATGGATGGATGGATGGATGGCTGGATGGATGGCTGGATGGAGGGATGGCTGGATGGATGGCTGGCTGGATGGATGGATGGCTGGATGGATGGCTGGATGGATGGATGGATGCATGGATGGCTTAATGACTGGCTGGCTGGAGGGATGGATGGATGGATGGATGGCTGGATGGATGGCTGGATGGATGGCTGGCTTGAAGAATGGATGGATGGCTGGACGGATGGATTGCTGGATGGATGGCTGGCTGGAGGGATGGATGGATAGCTGGATGGATGGCTGGATGGATGGATGGCTGGATGGATGGCTGGCTGGAGGAATGGATGGATGGATGGATGGCTGGATCGATGGCTGGATGGATGGATGGCAGGATGGATGGCTGGCTGGAGGGATGGATGGATGAATGGAAGGCTGAATGGATGGCTGGATGGATGGATGGCTGGATGGATGGCTGGCTGTAGGGATGGATGGATGGGTGGATGGCTGGCTGGCTGGCTGGCTGGAGGGATGCATGGATGGATGGATGGCTGGATGGACGGATGGTTTGGATGGATTGCTGGATGAATGGCTGGCTGGAGGGATGGATTGTTGGATGGATGGCTGGATGGATGGCAGGATGGATGGATGGCTGGATGGATGGCTGGCTGGATGGATGGATGGATGGATGGATGGCTGGATGGAGAGATGGATGAATGCATGGATGGCTGGATGGATGGCTGGATGGAGGGATGGCTGGATGGATGGCTGGCTGGAGGGATGGATGGATGGACGGATGGCTGGATGGATGGCAGGATGGATGGATGGCTGGATGGACGGCTTGCTGGAGGGATGGAATGATGGATGGATGGCTGGATGGATGGCTGGATGGATAGATGGCTGGATGAATGGCTGGCTGGAGGTATGGATGGATGGATGGATGGCTGGATGGATGGCTGGATGGATGGATGGCTGGATGGATGACTCGCTGGCGGGATGGATGGATGGATGGATGGCTGGATGGATGGCTGGATGGATGGATGGCTGGATGGATGGATGGATGGATGGATGGATGGATGGATGGATGGATGGCAGGATGGATGGATGGGTGGATGGATGGATGGCTGGATGGCTGGAAGGCTGGATGGATGGATGGCTGGATGGATGGCTGGAATGATGAATGGATGGATGGATGGATAGTTGGATGGATGGCTGGATGTAGGGATAGCTGGAGGGATGGATGGATGGCTGGATGAATGGCTGGATGGATGGGTGGCTGGAAGGATTGCTGGCTGGAGGAATGGATGGATGGATGGCTGGATGGATGGCACGATGGATGTATGGCTGGATGGATGGCTGGCTGGAGGGATGGATGGATGGATGGCTGAATGGATGGCAGGATGGATGGATGGCTGGATGGATGGCTGGCTGGAGGGATGGATGGCTGGATGGACGGCTGGATGGATGGAGGGCTGGATGGATGGCTGGTTGGAGGGATGGATTGATGGATGGCTGGCAGGAGGGATGGATGGATGGATGGATGGCTGGATGGAGGGATGGATGGATGGATGGATGGATGGATGGATGGCTGGATGGATGGATGGCTGGATGGATGGCTGGCAGGAGGGATCGATGGATGGATGGATGGCTGGATGGATGGCTGGATGGATGGCTGGCTGGAGCGATGGATGAATGGATGGCTGGATGGATGGATGGCCGAATGGTTGGCTGGCTGGAGGGATGGATGAATGGAGGGATGGCCGAATGGATGGCTGGACAGATGGCAGGATGGATGGATGGCTGGATGGATGGCTGGCTGGATGGATGGATTGATGGATGGATGGCTGGATGGATGGATGGATGGCTGGATGGATGGCAGGCTGAAGGGATGGATGGATGGATCGATGGCTGGATGGACGGCTGGATGGATAGATGGCTGGATGGATGGCTGGCTGGAGGGATGGATTGATGGATGGATGGCTGGATGGATAGCTGGATGGATGGCTGGATGGATGGCTGGCTGGTGGGAAGGATGGATGGATGGATGGCTGGATGGAGGGAAGGCTGGTTGGTTGGCTGGCTGGAGGGATGGATGGATGGATGGATGGCTGGATGGATGGCTGGATGGAGGGATGGCTGGATGGATGGCTGGCTGGATGGATGGATGGCTGGATGGATGGCTGGATGGATGGATGGATGCATGGATGGCTTAATGACTGGCTGGCTGGAGGGATGGATGGATGGATGGATGGCTGGATGGATGGCTGGATGGAAGGATGGCTGGATGTATGGCTGGCTGGAGGGATGGATGAATGATTGGATGGCTGGATGGATGGCTGGATGCAGGGATGGCAGGATGGATGACTGGCTGGAGGGTTGGATGGATGGATGGTTGGCTGGATGGGTGGCTGGATGGATGGATGGCTGGATGGATGGCTGGCTGGAGCGAAGGATGGATGGATGGATGGCTGGATGGATGGCTTGATGGATGGATGGGTGGATGGATGGCTGGCTGGAGGGACGGATGGATGGCTGGATGGATGGTTGGATGGATGGATGGCTGGATGGATGGCTGGCAGGAGGGATAGATAGATGGATGGATGGCTGGATGGATGGCTGGATGGATGGATGGCTGGATGGAGGGATGGCTGGATGTATGGCTGGCTGGAGAGATGGATGGATGGATGGATGGCTGGATAGATGACTGGATGGAGGAATGGTTGGATGGATGGCTGGCTAGAGGGATGGATGGATGGATGGATGGCTGGATGGATGGCTTAATGGATGGATGGCTGGCTGGAGGGATGGATGGATGGATGGCTGGATGGATGGCTCGATGGATGAATGGCTGGATGGATGACTGGCAGGAGGGATGGATGGATGGATAGATGGCTGGATGGATTGCTGGATGGATGGATGGATGGACGGATGGCTGGATGGATGGCTGGCTGGAGGGATGGCTGAATGGCTGGCTGGATGGATGGATGGCTGGATGGATGGCTGGCTTGAAGAATGGATGGATGGCTGGATGGATGGCTGGACGGATGGATTGCTGGATGGATGCCTGGATGGATGGATGGCTGGATGGATGGCTGGATGGATGGATGGCTGGATGAATGGCAGGCTGGAGGAATGGATGGATGAATGGATGGCTGGATGGATGGCTGGATGGATGGATGGCTGGATGGATGGCTGGCTGGAGGGATGGATGGATGGATGGACGGCTGAATGGACTGCTGGATGGATGGATGGCTGGATTGATGGCTGGCTGGAGGGATGGATGGATGGATGGCTGGATGGACGGCTGGATGGATGGAGGGCTGGATGGATGGCTGGCTGGAGGGATGGATTGATGGATGGATGGCTGGATGGATGGCTGGATGGATGGATGGCTGGATGGATGGCTGGCTGGAGGGATGGATGGATGGATGTGTGGCTGGATGGAGGGATGGTTGGATGGTTGGCCGGCTGGAGGTATGGATGGATGGATGGCTGGATGGATGTCTGGATGGAGGGATGGCTGGATGGATGGCTGGCTGGAGGGATGGATGGATGGATGGATGGATGGCTGGATGGATGGCTGGATGGATGGATGGCTTAATGACTGGCTGGCTGGAGGGATGGATGGATGGATGGCTGGATTGATGGCTGGATCGATGGATGGCTGGATATATGGCTGGCTGGAGGGATGAATGGATGGCTGGATGGCTGGATGGATAGCTGGATAGAGGGATGGCTGGATGGATGGCTGGCTGGAGGGATGGATGGATGGATGGATGGCTGGATGGTTGGCTGAATGGATGGATGGCTGGATGGATGGCTGGCTGGAGGGATGGATGGCTGGATGGCTGGATGGATGGCTGGATGGATGGATGGCTGGATGGATGGCTGGATGGATGACTGGCTGGAAGGATGGATGGATGAATGGATGGCTGGATGGATGACTGGATGGATGGATGGCTGGATGGATGGCTGGCTGGAGGGATGGATGGATGGATGGATGGCTGGATGGATGGCTGGATGAATGGCTGGATGGATGGATGGCTGGATGGATGGCTGGCAGGAGGGATGGATGGATGGATTGCTGAATGGTTGGCTGGATGGATGGCTGGCTGGAGCGATGGATGAATGGATGGCTGGATGGATGGATGGCCGAATGGTTGGCTGGCTGGAGGGATGGCTGAATGGATGGCTGAATGGATGGATTGATGGATGGATGCATTGATGGGTGCCCTCCAGCCAGCCATCCATCCATCCATCCATCCCGACAGCCAGCCATCCATCCAGCCATCCATCCATCCAGCCATCCATTCAGCCATCCATTCATCCATCCATCCCTCCAGCCAGCCATCCATCCAGCCATCCATTCATCCAGCCATCGATCCAGCCATCCATTCATCCATCCATTCCTTCAGCCAGCCATCCATCCAGCCATCCATCCATCCAGCCATCCATCCAGCCATCCATCCATCCCTCCAGCCAGCCATCCATCCAGCAATCCATCCGTCCAGCTATCCATCCAGCCATCCATCCATTCTTCAAGCCAGCCATCCATCCAGCCATCCATCCATCCAGCCAGCCAGTCATCCATCCAGCCATTCATCCATCCAGCCATCGATCCAGCCATCCATCCATCCATCCCTCCAGCCAATCGTCCATCCAGCCATCCATCCATCAAGCAATCCATCCAGCCATCCATCCATCCCTCCAGCCTGCCATCCATCAAGCCATTCCTCCATCCAGCCATCCATCCATCCATCCATCCATCCATCCATCCCTCCAGCCAGCCATCCATCCAGCCATCCCTACATCTATCCGTCCATCCATCCATCCATCCAGCCAGCCGTCCATCCAGCCATCCCTCAATACAGCCATCCATCCAGCCATGCATCCATCCGTCACTCCAGCCTGCCACCCATCCAGCCATCCCTCCATGCAGCCATCCATCCAGCCATCCAAACATTCATCCATCTCTCCAGCCAGCCATACATCCAGCCATCCATCCAGCCAGCCATCCATCCCGCCATCCATCCATCCATTCATCCCTACAGCCAGCCAGTCATTAAGCCATCCATCCATCCATCCATCCAGCCATCCATCCAGCCATCCATCCCTCCAGCCAGCCATCCATCCAGCCATCCCTCCATCCAGCCATCCATCCAGCCATCCATCCATCCCTCCAGCCAGCCAAATATCCAGCCATCCCTCCATCCAGCCATCTATCCATCCATCCATCCCACCAGCCAGCCATCCATCCAGCCATCCATCCAGCTATCCATCTAGCCAGCCATCCGTCAATCCATCCCTCCACCCAGCCATACATCCAGCCATCCATTCATCCAGCTGTCCATCCAGCTATCCATCCATCCATTCATCCCTTCAGCCTGCCATCCATCCAGCCATCCATCCATCCATCCATCCATCCCGCCATGCATCCATCAATCCATCCCTCCAGCCAGCCATCCATCCAGGCATCCATCCATCCAGTCATCCATCCAGCCATCCATCCATCCACCAATCCCTCCTGCCAGCCATCCATCCAGGCATCCATCCAGCCATCCATCCAGCCATCCATCCAGCCATCCATCCATCCATCCCTCCATCCATCCAGGCATCCATCCAGCCATCCATCCAGCCATCCATCCAGCCATCCAGCCATCCATCCCTCCAGCCAGTCATCCATCCAGCCATCCATCCAGCCATCCATCCATCCAGCCATCCATCCATCCACCCATCCCTCCAGCCAGCCATTCATCCAGCCATCCATCCATTCAGCCATCCATTCATCCATCCATCCATCCATCCATCCCTCCAGCCAGCCATCTATCCAGCCATCCATCCATTCAGCCATCCATCCAGCCATCCATCCATCCATCCCTCCAGCCAGCCATCCATCCAGCCATTCCTCTATCCAGCTATCCATCAAGCCATCCATCCATCCACCCGTCCATCAAGCCAGCCATACATCCAGCCATCCATCGATCCAGCCATCCAACCAGCCATCCTTCCATCCATCCATCCATCCATCCCTCCAGCCAGCCAGCCATTAAGCCATCCATCCATCCAGCCATCCATCCAGCCATCCATCCATCCATCCATCCCTCCAGCCAGTCATCCATCCAGCCATTCCTCCATCCAGCCATCCCTCCAGCCATCCATCCATCCATCCCTCCAGCCAGCCAACCATCCAGCCATCCCTCCATCCAGCCACCCATCCATCCATCCATCCCTCAAGCCAGCCATCCATTCAGCCATCCATCCATCCAGCCATCCATCCAGCCATCCATCCATCAATCCATCCCTCCTGCCAGCCATCCATCCAGTCCTCCATCCATCCAGCCGTCCATCCAGCCATCCATCCATCCATTCCTCCAGCCAGCCATCCATCCAGCCATCCATCCATCCAGCCATCCATTCAGCTATCCATCCATCCATCCATCCCTCCAGCTAGCCATCCATCCAGCCATCCATCCATCCAGCCATCCATTCAGCTATCCATCCATCCATCCATCCCTCCAGCTAGCCATCCATCCAGCCATCCATCCATCCTGCCATCCATCCAGCCATCCATCCATCCCTCCAGCTACCCCTCCATCCAGCCATCCCTCCATCCAGCCATCCATCCATCCATCCATCCAGCCATCCATCCAGCTATCCATCCAGCCATCCATCCATCAATCCATCCCTCCAGCCAGCCATCCATCCAGCCATCCATCCATCCAGCCGTCCATCCAGCCATTCATCCATCCATTCATCCCTTCAGCCTGCCATCCATCCAGCCATCCATCCAGCCATCCATCCATCAATGCATCCATCCATCAATCCATCCATCCAGCGAGCCGTCCATCCAGCCATCCATCCATCCTGCCATCCATCCAGCCATCCATTCAGCCATCCATCCATCCCTCCAGCCAGCCAACCATTCGGCCATCCATCCATCCAGCCATCCATTCATCCATCGCTCCAGCCAGCCATCCATCCAGGCATCCATCCAGCCATCCATCCATCCATCCTTCCTGCCCGCCATCCATCCAGCCATCCATCCATCCAGCCATCCATCCAGCCATCCATCCACCCATCCATCCCTCCAGCCAGCCATCCATCCAGGCATCCATCCATCCAGCATCCATCCAGCCATCCATCCATCCATCCATCCCTCCAGCCAGCCATCCATCCAGCCATCCATCCATCCAGCCATCCACCCAGCCATCCATCCATCCATCCCTCCAGCCAGTCATCCATCCAGCCATCCATCCAGCCATCAAGCCATCCTGCCATCCATCCAGCCATCCAGCCATCCATCCATCCTCCAGCCTGCCATTCATCCAGCCATCCATCCATTCAGCCGTCCATCCATCCATCCATCCATCCATCCATCCCTCCAGCCAGCCATCCATCCAGCCATCCATCCATTCAGCCATCCATCCAGCCATCCAGCCATCCATCCACCCCTCCAGCCAGCCATCCATCCAGCCATCCCTCTATCCAGCTATCCATCCAGCCATCCATCCATCCATCCCTCCAGCCAGCCATATATCCAGCCATCCATCGATCCAGCCGTCCAACCATCCATCCATCCATCCATCCCTCCAGCCAGCCACTCATTAAGCCATCCATCCATCCAGCCATCCATCCAGCCATCCCTCCATCCAGACATCCATCCAGCCATCCATCCATCGATCCCTCCAGCCAGCCAACCATCCAGCCATCCCTCCATCCAGCCACACATCCATCCATCCATCCCTCCAGCCAGCCATCCATTCAGCCATCCATCCATTCAGCCATCCATCCAGCCATCCATCCATCAATCCATCCCTACAGCCAGCCATCCATCCAGCCCTCCATCCATCCAGCCGTCCATCCAGCCATCCATCCATCCATCCCTCCAGCCAGCCATCCATCAAGCCATCCATCCATCCAGCCATCCATTCGGCCATCCATCCATCCATCCATCCCTCCAGCCAGCCATCCAACCAGCCATCCATCCATCCTGCCATCCATCCAGCCATCCATCCATCCCTCCAGCTATCCCTCCATCCACCCATCCCTCCTGCCAGCCATCCATCCAGGCATCCATCCAGCCATCCATCCAGCCATCCATCCAGCCATCCATCCATCCATCCATCCCTCCAGCCAGCCATCCATCCAGGCATCCATCCAGCCATCCATCCAGCCATCCATCCAGCCATCCATCCATCCATCCCTCCAGCCAGTCATCCATCCAGCCATCCATCCAGCCATCCATCCATCCAGCCATCCATCCATACACCCATCCCTCCAGCCAGCCATTCATCCAGCCATCCATCCATTCAGCCATCCATTCATCCATCCATCCATCCATCCATCCCTCCAGCCAGCCATCCATCCAGCCATCCATCCATTCAGCCATCCATCCAGCCATCCATCCATCCATCCATCCCTCCAGCCAGCCATCCATCCAGCCATTCCTCTATCCAGCTATCCATCAAGCCATCCATCCATCCATCCATCCCTCAAGCCAGCCATACATCCAGCCATCCATCGATCCAGCCATCCAACCAGCCATCCTTCCATCCATCCATCCATCCATCCCTCCAGCCAGCCAGCCATTAAGCCATCCATCCATCCAGCCATCCATCCAGCCATCCATCCATCCATCCATCCCTCCAGCCAGCCATCCATCCAGCCATTCCTCCATCCAGACATCCATCCAGCCATCCATCCATCCATCCCTCCAGCCAGCCAACCATCCAGCCATCCCTCCATCCAGCCACCCATCCATCCATCCATCCCTCAAGCCAGCCATCCATTCAGCCATCCATCCATACAGCCATCCATCCAGCCATCCATCCATCAATCCATCCCTCCTGCCAGCCATCCATCCAGTCCTCCATCCATCCAGCCGTCCATCCAGCCATCCATCCATCCATTCCTCCAGCCAGCCATCCATCCAGCCATCCATCCATTCAGCCATCCATTCAGCTATCCATCCATCCATCCATCCCTCCAGCCAGCCATCCATCCAGCCACCCATCCATCCTGCCATCCATCCAGCCATCCATCCATCCCTCCAGCTATCCCTCCATCCAGCCATCCCTCCATCCAGCCATCCATCCATCCATCCATCCAGCCATCCATCCAGCTATCCATCCAGCCATCCATCCATCAATCCATCCCTCCAGCCAGCCATCCATCCAGCCATCCATCCATCCAGCCGTCCATCCAGCCATCCATCCATCCATTCATCCCTTCAGCCTGCCATCCATCCAGCCATCCATCCAGCCATCCATCCATCAATCCATCCATCCATCAATCCATCCATCCAGCGAGCCATCCATCCAGCCATCCATCCATCCTGCCATCCATCCAGCCATCCATTCAGCCATCCATCCATCCCTCCAGCCAGCCAACCATTCGGCCATCCATCCATCCAGCCATCCATTCATCCATCGCTCCAGCCAGCCATCCATCCAGCCATCCATCCAGCCATCCATCCATCCATCCCTCCTGCCAGCCATCCATCCAGCCATCCATCCATCCAGCCATCCATCCAGCCATCCATCCACCCATCCATCCCTCCAGCCAGCCATCCATCCAGGCAACCATCCATCCAGCATCCATCCAGCCATCCATCCATCCATCCATCCCTCCAGCCAGCCATCCATCCAGCCATCCATCCATCCATCCATCCATCCAGCCATCCATCCATCCATCCATCCCTCCAGCCAGTCATCCATCCAGCCATCCATCCAGCCATCCAGCCATCCTGCCATCCATCCAGCCATCCAGCCATCCATCCATCCTCCAGCCTGCCATTCATCCAGCCATCCATCCATTCAGCCATCCATCCATCCATCCATCCCTCCATACAGCCATCCATTCAGCCATCCATCCATTCAGCCATCCATCCAGCCATCCATCCATCCATCCATCCCTCCAGCCAGCCATCCATCCAGCCATCCCTCTATCCAGCTATCCATCCAGCCATTCATCCATCCATCCCTGCAGCCAGCCATATATCCAGCCATCCATCGATCCAGCCGTCCAACCATCCATCCATCCATCCATCCATCCATCCATCCCTCCAGGCAGCCAGTCATTAAGCCATCCATCCATCCAGCCATCGATCCAGCCATCCCTCCAAGCAGACATCCATCCAGCCATCCATCCATCCAGCCCTCCAGCCAGCCAACCATCCAGCCATCCCTCCATCCAGCCACACATCCATCCATCCATCCCTCCAGCCAGCCATCCATTCAGCCATCCATCCATCCAGCCATCCATCCAGCCATCCATCCATCAATCCATCCCTCCAGCCAGCCATCCATCCAGCCATCCATCCATCCAGCCGTCCATCCAGCCATCCATCCATCCATCCCTCCAGCCAGCCATCCATCCAGCCATCCATCCATCCAGCCATCCATTCGGCCATCCATCCATCCATCCATCCCTCCAGCCAGCCATCCATCCAGCCATCCATCCATCCTGCCATCCATCCAGCCATCCATCCATCCCTCCAGCTATCCCTCCATCCAGCCATCACTCCATCCAGCCATCCATCCATCCATCCATCCAGCCATCCATCCAGCTATCCATCCAGCCACCCATCCATCAATCCATCCCTCCAGCCAGCCATCCATCCAGCCATCCATCCATCCAGCCGTCCATCCAGCCATCCATCCATCCATTCATCCCTTCAGCCTTTCATCCATTCAGCCATCCATCCATCCAGCCATCCATCCAGCCATCCATCCATCAATCCATCCATCCAGCCAGCCATCCATCCTGCCTTACATCCATACTCCCATCCATCCAGCCATCCATTCAGCCATCCCTCCAGCCAGGCAACCATTCGGCCATCCATCCATCCAGCCATCCATTCATCCATCGCTCCAGCCAGCCATCCATCCAGCCATCCATTCAGCAATCCATCCATCCATCCCTCCTGCCAGCCATCCATCCAGCCATCCATCCATCCAGCCATCCATCCAGCCACCCATCCACCCATCCATCCCTCCAGCCAGCCATCCATCCAGGCATCCATCCATCCAGCCATCCATCCAGCCATCCATCCATCCATCCATCCCTCCAGCCAGCCATCCATCCAGCCATCCATCCATCCAGCAATCCATCCAGCCATCCATTCATCCATCCATCCTTCCAGCCAGTCATCCATCCAGCCAGCCATCCAGCCATCCATCCATCCAGCCATCCATCCAGCCATCCAGCCATCCATCCATCCTCCAGTCAGCCATTCATCCAGCCATCCATCCATTCAGCCATCCATCCATCCATCCATCCATCCATCCATCCATCCCTCCAGCCAGCCATCCATCCAGCCATCCATCCATTCAGCCATCCATCCATCCATCCATCCATCCATCCCTCAAGCCAGCCATCCATCCAGCCATCCCTCTATCCATCCCTCCAGCCAGCCAACCATCCAACCATCCCTCAATCCAGCCACACATCCATCCATCCATCCCTCCAGCCAGCCATCCATCCAGCCATCCATCCATCCATCCATCCCTGCAGCCAGCCATACATCCAGCCATCCATCGATCCAGCCATCCATCCAGCCATCCATCCATCCAGCCATCCATCCCTCCAGCCAGCCAGTCATTAAGCCATCCATCCATCCAGCCATCCATCCAGCCATCCATCCATCCATCCATCCATCCATCCCTCCAGCCAGCCATCCATCCAGCCATCCCTCCATCCAGACATCCATCCAGCCATCCATCCATCCATCCCACCAGCCAGCCAAACATCCAACCATCCCTCCATCCAGCCACACATCCATCCATCCATCCCTCCAGCCAGCCATCCATCCAGCCATCCATCCATCCAGCCAGCCATCCATCCAGCCATCCATCCATCAATCCATCCCTCCAGCCAGCCATCCATCCAGCCCTCCATCCATCCAGCCGTTCATCCAGCCATCCATCCATCCATCCCTCCAGCCAGCCATCCATCCAGCCATCCATCCATCCAGCAATCCATTCAGCCATCCATCCATCCATCCATCCCTCCAGCCAGCCATCCATCCAGCCATCCATCCATCCAGCCATCCATCCAGCCATCCATCCATCCATCCATCCATTCCTCCAGCCAGCCATTCATCCAGCCATCCATCCATCCAGCCATCCAGCCAGCCATCCATCCATCCAGCCATCCATCCAGCAATCCATCCGTCCAGCCATCCATCCAGCCATCCATCCATTCTTCAAGCCAGCCATCCATCCAGCCATCCATCCATCCAGCCAGCCATTCAGCCATCCCTCCAGCCAGCCATCCATCCAGCCATCTATCCATCCATCCATCACTCTTGCCAGTCATCCATCCAGCCATTCATCCATCCAGCCATCCATCCAGCCATCCATCCATCCATCCCTCCAGCCAGCCATCCATCCATTAAGCCATCCATCCAGCCATCCATCCATCCATCCATCCCTCTAGCCAGCCATCCATCCAGCCATTCCTCCATCCAGTCATCTATCCAGCCAACCGTCCATCCATCCATCCATCCATCCCTCCAGCCAGCCATACAGCCATTAAGCCATCCATCCATCCAGCCATCCATCCAGCCATCCATCCATCCCTCCAGCCAGCCATCCATCCAGCCATCCGTCCATCCAGCCATCCTTCCAGCCATCCATCCATCCATCCATCCAGCCAGCCAGCCAACCATCCAGCAATCCCTCCATCCAGCCATCCATCCATCCAGCCAGCCATCCATCCAGCCATCCATCCATCCAGCCATCCATCCAGCCATCCATCCTACAATCCATACCTCCAGCCAGCCATTCATCCAGCAATCCATCCAAACCAGCCGTGCATCCAGCCATCCATCCATCCATGCATCCCTCCAGCCAGCCAGCCAGCCATCCATCCATCCATCCATCCCTACAGCAAGCCATCCATCCAGCCATCCATCCATCCAGCCATCCATTCAGCCATCCATTCATCCATCCATCACTCCAGCCAGCCATCCATCATGCCATCCATCCATCCAGCCATTGATCCAGCCATCCACCCATCCATCCATTCCTCCAGCCTGCCATCCATCCAGCCTTCCATCCATCCAGCCATACATCCAGCCATCCATCCATCCCTCCAGCCAGCCATCCATCCAGCAATCCATCCGTCCAGCCACCCATCCAGCCATCCATCCATTCTTCAAGCCAGCCATCCATCCAGTCATCCATCCATCCAGCCAGCCAGTCATCCATCCAGCCATTCATCCATCCAGCCATCGATCCAGCCATCCATCCATCCATCCCTCCAGCCAATCGTCCATCCAGCCATCCATCCATCAAGCAATCCATCCATCCATCCATCCGTCCCTCCAGCCAGCCATCCATCAAGCCATTCCTCCATCCAGCCATCCATCCAGCCATCCATCCATCCATCCATCCATCCCTCCAGCCAGCCATCCATCCAGCCATCCCTCCATCCATCCGTCCATCCATCCATCCATCCAGCCATCCATCCATCCAGCCAGCCTTCCATCCAGCCATCCATCCATTCTTCAAGCCAGCCATCCATCCAGTCATCCATCCATCCAGCCAGCCAGTCATCCATCCAGCCATTCATCCATCCAGCCATCGATCCAGCCATCCATCCATCCATCTCTCCAGCCAATCGTCCATCCAGCCATCCATCCATCAAGCAATCCATCCATCCATCCATCCATCCCTCCAGCCAGCCATCCATCAAGCCATTCCTCCATCCAGCCATCCATCCAGCCATCCATCCATCCATCCATCCCTCCAGCCAGCCATCCATCCAGCCATCCCTCCATCCGTCCATCCATCCATCCATCCAGCCATCCATCCATCCAGCCAGCCTTCCATCCAGCCATCCCTCAATACAGCCATCCATCCAGCCATGCATCCATCCGTCACTCCAGCCAGCCAGCCATCCATCCAGCCATCCCCCCATCCAGCCATCCATCCCGCCATCCCTCTATCCAGCTATCCATCCAGCCATCCATCCATCCATCCCTCCAGCCAGCCATATATCCAGCCATCCCTCGATCCAGCCGTCCAACCAGCCATCCATCCATCCATCCATCCATCCCTCCAGCCAGCCAGTCATTAAGCCATCCATCCATCCAGCCATCCATCCAGCCATCCCTCCATCCAGACATCCATCCAGCCATCCATCGATCGATCCCTCCAGCCAGCCAACCATCCAGCCATCCCTCCATCCAGCCACCCATCCATCCATCCATCCCTCCAGCCAGCCAGTCATTAAGCTATCCATCCTTCCAGTCATCCATCCAGCCATCCATCCAGCCATCCATCCATCCTGCCATCCATCCAGCCATCCAGCCATCCATCCATCCTCTAGCCTGCCATTCATCCAGCCATCCATCCATTCATCCATCCATCCATCCATCCATCCATCCATCCCTCCAGCCAGCCATCCATCCAGCCATCCCTCTATCCAGCTATCCATCCAGCCATCCATCCATCCATCCCTCCAGCCAGCCATATATCCAGCCATCCCTCGATCCAGCCGTCCAACCAGCCATCCATCCATCCATCCATCCATCCCTCCAGCCAGCCAGTCATTAAGCCATCCATCCATCCAGCCATCCATCCAGCCATCCCTCCATCCAGACATCCATCCAGCCATCCATCCATCGATCCCTCCAGCCAGCCAACCATCCAGCCATCCCTCCATCCAGCCACCCATCCATCCATCCATCCCTCCAGCCAGCCATCCATTCAGCCATCCATCCATCCAGCCATCCATCCAGCCATCCATCCATCAATCCATCCCTCCAGCCAGCCATCCATCCAGCCGTCCATCCAGCCATCCATCCATCCATCCCTCCAGCCAGCCATCCATCCAGCCATCCATCCATCCAGCCATCCATTCGGCCTTCCATCCATCGATCCATCCCTCCAGCCAGCCATCCATCCAGCCATCCATCCATCCTGCCATCCATCCAGCCATCCATCCATCCCTCCAGCTATCCCTCCATCCAGCCATCCCTCCATCCAGCCATCCATCCATCCAGCCATCCATCCAGCTATCCATCCAGCCATCCATCCATCAATCCATCCCTCCAGCCAGCCATCCATCCAGCCATCCATCCATCCAGCCGTCCATTCAGCCATCCATCCATCCATTCATCCCATCAGCCTGTCATCCATCCAGCCATCCATCCATCCAGCCATCCATCCAGCCATCAATCCATCAATCCATCCATCCAGCCAGCCATCCATCCAGCCATCCATCCATCCTGCCATCCATCCAGCCATCCATTCAGCCATCCCTCCAGCCAGCCAACCATTCGGCCATCCATCCATCCAGCCATCCTTTCATCCATCGCTCCAGCCAGCCATCCATCCAGCCATCCATTCAGCAATCCATCCATCCATCCCTCCTGCCAGCCATCCATCCAGCCATCCATCCATCCAGCCATCCATCCAGCCATCCATCCACCCATTCATTCCTCCAGCCAGCCATCCATCCAGGCATCCATCCATCCAGCCATCCATCCAGCCATCTATCCATCCATCCATCCCTCCAGCCAGCCATCCATCCAGCCATCCATCCATCCAGCCATCCATCCAGCCATCCATTCATCCATCCATCCTTCCAGCCAGTCATCCATCCAGCCATCCATCCAGCCATCCATCCATCCAGCCATCCATCCAGCCATCCAGCCATCCATCCATCCTCCAGCCAGCCATTCATCCAGCCATCCATCCATTCAGCCATCCATCCTTCCATCCATCCATCCATCCCTCCAGCCAGCCATCCATCCAGCCATCCATCCATTCAGCCATCCATCCAGCCATCCATCCATCCATCCATCCCTCCAGCCATCCATCCAGCCATCCCTCTATCCATCCCTCCAGCCAGCCATCCATCCAGCCGTCCATCCAGCCATCCATCCATCCATCCCTCCAGCCAGCCATCCATCCAGCCATCCATCCATCCAGCCATACATTCGGCCATCCATCCATCGATCCATCCCTCCAGCCAGCCATCCATCCAGCCATCCATCCATCCTGCCATCCATCCAGCCATCCATCCATCCCTCCAGCTATCCCTCCATCCAGCCATCCCTCCATCCAGCCATCCATCCATCCAGCCATCCATCCAGCTATCCATCCAGCCAACCATCCATCAATCCATCCCTCCAGCCAGCCATCCATCCAGCCATCCATCCATCCAGCCGTCCATCCAGCCATCCATCCATCCATTCATCCCATCAGCCTGTCATCCATCCAGCCATCCATCCATCCAGCCATCCATCCAGCCATCCATCCATCAATCCATCCATCCAGCCAGCCATCCATCCAGCCATCCATCCATCCTGCCATCCATCCAGCCATCCATTCAGCCATCCCTCCAGCCAGCCAACGATTCGGCCAAACATCCATCCAGCCATCCATTCATCCATCGCTCCAGCCAGCCATCCATCCAGCCATCCATTCAGCAATCCATCCATCCATCCCTCCTGCCAGCCATCCATCCAGCCATCCATCCATCCAGCCATCCATCCAGCCATCCATCCACCCATTCATCCCTCCAGCCAGCCATCCATCCAGGCATCCATCCATCCAGCCATCCATCCAGCCATCTATCCATCCATCCATCCCTCCAGCCAGCCATCCATCCAGCCATCCATCCATCCAGCCATCCATCCAGCCATCCATTCATCCATCCATCCTTCCAGCCAGTCATCCATCCAGCCATCCATCCAGCCATCCATCCATCCAGCCATCCATCCAGCCATCCAGCCATCCATCCATCCTCCAGCCAGCCATTCATCCAGCCATCCATCCATTCAGCCATCCATCCTTCCATCCATCCATCCATCCCTCCAGCCAGCCATCCATCCAGCCACCCATCCATTCAGCCATCCATCCAGCCATCCATCCATCCATCCATCCCTCCAGCCAGCCATCCATCCAGCCATCCCTCTATCCAGCTATCCATCCAGCCATCCATCCATCCATCCATCCCTCCAGCCAGCCATATATCCAGCCATCCATCGATCCAGCCATCCATCCAGCCATCCATCCATCCATCCATCCATCCCTCCAGCCAGCCAGTCATTAAGCCATCCATCCATCCAGCCATCCATCCAGCCATCCATCCATCCATCCATCCATCCCTCCAGCCAGCCATCAATCCAGCCATCCCTCCATCCAGACATCCATCCAGCCATCCATCCATCCCTCCAGCCAGCCAACCATCTAACCATCCCTCCATCAAGCCACACTTCCATCCATCCATCCCTCCAGCCAGCCATCCATCCAGCCATCCATCCATCCAGCCATCCATCCAGCCATCCATCCATCAGTCCATCCCTCCAGCCAGCCATCCATCCATCAATCCATCCCTCCAGCCAGCCATCCATCCAGCCGTCCATCCAGCCATCCATCCATCCATCCCTCCAGCCAGCCATCCATCCAGCCATCCATCCATCCAGCCATCCATTCGGCCATCCATCCATCGATCCATCCCTCCAGCCAGCCATCCATCCAGCCATCCATCCATCCTGCCATCCATCCAGCCATCCATCCATCCCTCCAGCTATCCCTCCAACCAGCCATCCCTCCATCCAGCCATCCATCCATCCAGCCATCCATCCAGCTATCCATCCAGCCATCCATCCATCAATCCATCCCTCCAGCCAGCCATCCATCCAGCCATCCATCCATCCAGCCGTCCATCCAGCCATCCATCCATCCATTCATCCCATCAGCCTGTCATCCATCCAGCCATCCATCCATCCAGCCATCCATCCAGCCATCCATCCATCAATCCATCCATCCAGCCAGCCATCCATCCAGCCATCCATCCATCCTGCCATCCATCCAGCCATCCATTCAGCCATCCCTCCAGCCAGCCAACCATTCGGCCATCCATCCATCCAGCCATCCATTCATCCATCGCTCCAGCCAGCCATCCATCCAGCCAGCCATCCATCCATCCATCCCTCCTGCCAGCCATCCATCCAGCCATCCATCCATCCAGCCATCCATCCAGCCATCCATCCACCCATTCATCCCTCCAGCCAGCCATCCATCCAGGCATTCATCCATCCAGCCATCCATCCAGCCATCTATCCATCCATCCATCCCTCCAGCCAGCCATCCATCCAGCCATCCATCCATCCAGCCATCCATCCAGCCATCCATTCATCCATCCATCCTTCCAGCCAGTCATCCATCCAGCCATCCATCCAGCCATCCATCCATCCAGCCATCCATCCAGCCATCCAGCCATCCATCCATCCTCCAGCCAGCCATTCATCCAGCCATCCATCCATTCAGCCATCCATCCTTCCATCCATCCATCCATCCCTCCAGCCAGCCATCCATCCAGCCACCCATCCATTCAGCCATCCATCCAGCCATCCATCCATCCATCCATCCCTCCAGCCAGCCATCCATCCAGCCATCCCTCTATCCAGCTATCCATCCAGCCATCCATCCATCCATCCATCCCTCCAGCCAGCCATATATCCAGCCATCCATCGATCCAGCCATCCATCCAGCCATCCATCCATCCATCCATCCATCCATCCCTCCAGCCAGCCAGTCATTAAGCCATCCATCCATCCAGCCATCCATCCAGCCATCCATCCATCCATCCATCCATCCCTCCAGCCAGCCATCAATCCAGCCATCCCTCCATCCAGACATCCATCCAGCCATCCATCCATCCCTCCAGCCAGCCAACCATCTAACCATTCCTCCATCCAGCCACACTTCCATCCATCCATCCCTCCAGCCAGCCATCCATCCAGCCATCCATCCATCCAGCCATCCATCCAGCCATCCATCCATCAGTCCATCCCTCCAGCCAATCATCCATCCAGCCCTCCATCCATCCAGCCGTCCATCCAGCCATCCATCCATCCATCCCTCCAGCCAGCCATCCATCCAGCCATCCATCCATCCAGCAACCCATTCAGCCATCCATCCATCCACCCATCCCGCCAGCCAGCCATCCATCCAGCCATCCATCCATCCAGCCATCCACCCAGCCATCCATCCATCCATCCATTCCTCCAGCCAGCCATTCATCCAGACATACATCCATCCAGCCATCCATCCAGCCATCCATCTATCAAGCCATCCATCCAGCAATCCATCCGTCCTGCCATCCATCCAGCCATCCATCCATTCTTGAAGCCAGCCATCCCTCCAGCCAGCCATCCATCCAGCCATCCGTCCATCCATCCATCCATCCAGCAATCCATCCAGCCATCTATCCATCCATCCATCCCTCCTGCCAGTCATCCAACCAGCCATTCATCCATCCAGCCATCCATCCAGCCATCCATCCATCCATCCCTCCAGCCAGCCATCCATCCATTAAGCCATCCATCCAGCCATCCATCCATCCATCCATCCCTCTATCCAGCCATCCATCCAGCCATTCCTCCATCCAGTCATCTATCCAGCCAACCGTCCATCCATCCATCCATCCAGCAATCCATCCAGCCATCCATCCATTCAGCCATTCTTCCAGCCATCCATCCATCCATCCATCCCTCCAGCCAGCCATACAGCCATTAAGCCATCCATCCATCCAGCCATCCATCCAGCCAACCAGCCATCCCTCCAGCCAGCCATCCATCCAGCCATCCCTCCATCCAGCCATCCTTCCAGCTATCCATCCATCCATCCATCCAACCAGCCAGCCAACCATTCAGCCATCCCTCCATCCAGCCATCCATCCATCCATCCATCCATACATCCAGCCAGCCATCCATCCAGCCATCCATCCATCCAGCCATCCATCCAGCCATCCATCCTACAATCCATCCCTCCAGCCAGCCATTCATCCAGCAATCCATCCAAACCATCCGTCCATCCAGCCATCCATCCATCCATGCATCCCTCCAGCCAGCCAGCCAGCCAGCCATCCATCTTTCCATCCATCCCTACAGCCAGCCAGCCATCCATCCATCCAGCCATCCATTCAGCCATCCATTCATCCATCCATCCCTCCAGCCAGCCATCCATCCTGCCATCCATCCATCCAGCCATCGATCCAGCCATCCATCCATCCATCCATTCCTCCAGCCAGCCATCCATCCAGCCATCCATCCATCCAGCCATCCATCCAGCAATCCATCCATCCCTCTAGCCAGCCATCCATCCAGCAATCCATCCGTCCAGCCATCCATCCAGCCATCCATCCATTCTTCAAGCCAGCCATCCATCCAGCCATCCATCCATCCAGCCAGCCAGTCATCCATCCAGCCATTCATCCATCCAGCCATCGATCCAGCCATCCATCCATCCATCCCTCCAGCCAATCGTCCATCCAGCCATCCATCCATCAAGCAATCCATCCAGCCATCCATCCATCCCTCCAGCCAGCCATCCATCAAGCCATTCCTCCATTCAGCCATCCATCCAGCCATCCATCCATCCATCCATCCCTCCAGCCAGCCATCCATCCAGCCATCCCTCCATCCATCCGTCCATCCATCCATCCATCCAGCCATCCATCCATCCAGCCAGCCTTCCATCCAGCCATCCCTCAATACAGCCATCCATCCAGCCATGCATCCATCCGTCACTCCAGCCAGCCATCCATCCAGCCATCCCTCCATCCAGCCATCCATCCAGCCATCCAACCATTCATCCATCTCTCCAGCCAGCCATACATCCAGCCATCCATCCATCCAGCCATCCATCCCGCCATCCATCCATCCATCCATCCCTCCAGCCAGCCAGTCATTAAGCCATCCATCCATCCATCCATCCATCCAGCCATCCATCCAGCCATCCATCCCTCCAGCCGCCATCCATCCAGCCATACCTCCATCCAGCCATCCATCCAGCCATCCATCCATCCCTCCAGCCAGCCAAATATCCAGCCATCCCTCCATCCAGCCATCCATCCATCCATCCATCCCACCAGCCAGCCATCCATCCAGCCATCCATTCAGCTTTCCATCTCGCCATCCATCCATCAATCCATCCCTCCAGCCAGCCATCCATCCAGCCATCCATCCATCCAGCCATCCATCCAGCCACCCATCCACCCATTCATCCCTTCAGCCTGCCATCCATCCAGCCATCCATCCATCCAGCCATCCATCTAGCCATCCATCCATCAATCCATCCCTCCAGCCAGCCATCCATCCAGGCATCCATCCATCCAGTCATCCATCCAGCCATCCATCCATCCACCCATCCCTCCTGCCAGCCATCCATCCAGCCATCCATCCATCCAGCCATCCATCCAGCCATCCATCCATCCATCCATCCCTCAAGCCAGCCATCCATCCAGGCATCCATCCAGCCATCCGTCCAGCCATCCATCCAGCCATCCATCCATCCATCCATCCCTCCACCCAGTCATCCATCCAGCCATCCATCCATCCATCCATCCATCCCTCCAGCCAGCCATCCATCCAGCCATCCATCCATCCTGCCATCCATCCAGCCATCCATCCATCCCTCCAGCTATCCCTCCATCCAGCCATCCCTCCATCCAGCCATCCATCCATCCAGCATTCCATCCAGCTATCCATCCAGCCATCCATCCATCAATCCATCCCTCCAGCCAGCCATCCATCCAGCCATCCATCCATCCAGCCGTCCATCCAGCCAGCCATCCATCCATTCATCCCTTCAGCCTGTCATCCATCCAGCCATCCATCCATCAATCCATCTATCCAGCCAGCCATCCATCCAGCCATCCATCCATCCTGCCATCCATCCAGCCATCCATTCAGCCATCCCTGCAGCCAGCCAACCATTCGGCCATCCATCCATCCAGCCATCCATTCATCCATCGCTCCTGCCAGCCATCCATCCAGCCATCCATTCAGCAATACATCCATCCATCCCTCCTGCCAGCCATCCATCCAGCCATCCATCCATCCAGCCATCCATCCAGCCACCCATCCACCCATCCATCCCTCCAGCCAGCCATCCATCCAGGCATCCATCCATCCAGCCATCCATCCAGCCATCCATCCATCCATCCATCCCTCCAGCCAGCCATCCATCCAGCCATCCATCCATCCAGCCATCCATCCAGCCATCCATTCATCCATCCATCCTTCCAGCCAGTCATCCATCCTGCCATCCATCCAGCCATCCATCCATCCAGCCATCCATCAAGCCATCCAGCCATCCATCCATCCTCCAGCCAGCCATTCATCCAGCCATCCATCCATTCAGCCATCCATCCATCCATCCATCCATCCATCCCTCCAGCCAGCCATCCATCCAGCCATCCATCCATTCATCCATCCATCCAGCCTTCCATCCATCCATCCATCCCTCCAGCCAGCCATCCATCCAGCCATCAATCTATCCAGCTATCCATCCAGCCATCCATCCATCCCTCCAGCCAGCCATATATCCAGCCATCCATCGATCCAGCCATATATCCAGCCATCCATCCATCCATCCATCCATCCCTCCAGCCAGCCAGTCATTAAGCCATCCATCCATCCAGCCATCCATCCAGCCATCCATCCATCCATCCATCCATCCATCCCTCCAGCCAGCCATCCATCCAGCCATCCCTCCATCCAGACATCCATCAAGCCATCCATCCATCCCTCCAGCCAGCCAACCATCTAACCATCCCTCCATCCAGCCACACAGCCATCCATCCATCCCTCCAGCCAGCCATCCATCCAGCCATCCATCCATCCAGCCATCCATCCATTCAGCCATCCATCCATCCATCCATCCATCCATCCCTCCAGCCAGCCATCCATCCAGCCATCCATCCATTCATCCATCCATCCAGCCTTCCATCCATCCATCCATCCCTCCAGCCAGCCATCCATCCAGCCATCCCTCTATCCAGCTATCCATCCAGCCATCCATCCATCCCTCCAGCCAGCCATATATCCAGCCATCCATCGATCCAGCCATCCATCCAGCCATCCATCCATCCATCCCTCCAGCCAGCCAGTCATTAAGCCATCCATCCATCCAGCCATCCATCCAGCCATCCATCCATCCATCCATCCATCCATCCCTCCAGCCAGCCATCCATCCAGCCATCCCTCCATCCAGACATCCATCAAGCCATCCATCCATCCCTCCAGCCAGCCAACCATCTAACCATCCCTCCATCCAGCCACACAGCCATCCATCCATCCCTCCAGCCAGCCATCCATCCAGCCATCCATCCATCCAGCCATCCATCCAGCCAGCCATCCATCCAGCCATCCATCCATCAATCCATCCCTCCAGCCAATCATCCATCCAGCCCTCCATCCATCCAGCCGTCCATCCAGCCATCCATCCACCCATCCCTCCAGCCAGCCATCCATCCAGCCATCCATCCATCCAGCCATCCATCCAGCCGTCCATCCATCCATCCATTCGTCCAGCCAGCCATTCATCCAGCCATCCATCCATCCAGCCATCCATCCAGCCATCCATCCATCAAGCCATCCATCCAGCAATCCATCCGTCCTGCCATCCATCCAGCCATCCATCCATTCTTCAAGCCAGCCATCCATCCATCCAGCCATCCATCCAGCCATCCATCCATCCATCCCTCCAGCCAGCCATCCATCCATTAAGCCATCCATCCAGCCATCCATCCATCCATCCATCCCTATCGCCAGCCATCCATCCAGCCATTCCTCTATCCAGTCATCTATCCAGCCAACCGTCCATCCATCCATCCATCCAGCAATCCATCCAGCCATCCATCCATTCAGCCATTCATCCAGCCATCCATCCATCCATCCATCCCTCCAGCCAGCCATACAGTCATTAAGCCATCCATCCATCCAGCCATCCATCCAGCTATCCATCCATCCCTCCAGCCAGCCATCCATCCAGCCATCCCTCCATCCAGCCATCCTTCCAGCCATCCACCCATCCATCCATCCAGCCAGCCAGCCAACCATCCAGCCATCCCTCCATCCAGCCATCCATCCATCCATCCAGCCAGCCATCCATCCAGCCATCCATCCATCCAGCCATCCATCCAGCAATCCATCCAAACCATCCGTCCATCCAGCCATCCATCCATCCATGCATCCCTCCAGCCAGCCAGCCAGCCAGCCATCCATCCATCCATCCATCCCTACAGCCAGCCATCGATCCAGCCATCCATCCATCCAGCCATCCATTCAGCCATCCATTCATCCATCCATCCCTCCAGCCAGCCATCCATCCCTCTAGCCAGCCATCCATCCAGCAATCCATCCGTCCAGCCATCGATCCAGCCATCCATCCATCCATCCATTCCTCCAGCCAGCCATCCATCCAGCCATCCATCTATCCAGCCATCCATCCAGCAAACCATCCATCCCTCTAGCCAGCCATCCATCCAGCAATCCATCCGTCCAGCCATCCATCCAGCCATCCATCCATTCTTCAAGCCATCCATCCATCCAGCCATCCAACCATCCAGTCAGCCAGTCATCGATCCAGCCATCCATCCATCCATCCCTCCAGCCAATCGTCCATCCAGCCATCCATCCATCAAGCAATCCATCCAGCCATCCATCCATCCCTCCAGCCAGCCATCCATCAAGCCATTCCTCCATCCAGCCATCCATCCATCCATCCATCCATCCATCCCTCCAGCCAGCCATCCATCCAGCCATCCCTCCATCCATCCGTCCATCCATCCATCCATCCAGCCATCCATCCATCCAGCCAGCCTTCCATTCAGCCATCCCTCAATACAGCCATCCTTCCAGCCATGCATCCATCCGTCACTCCAGCCAGCCATCCATCCAGCCATCCCTCCATCCAGCCATCCATTCAGCCATCCAACCATTCATCCATCTATCCTGCCAGCCATACATCCAGCCATCCATCCATCCAGCCATCCATCCCGCCATCCATCCATCCATCCCTCCAGCCAGCCAGTCATTAAGCCATCCATCCATCCATCCATCCAACCAGCCATCCATCCAGCCATCCATCCCTCCAGCCAGCCATCCATCCAGCCATCCCTCCATCCAGCCATCCATCCAGCCATCCATCCATCCCTCCAGCCAGCCAAATATCCAGCCATCCCTCCATCCAGCCATCCATCCATCCCACCAGCCAGCCATCCATCCAGCCATCCATCCAGCTTTCCATCTAGCCATCCATCCATCAATCCATCCCTCCAGCCAGCCATCCATCCAGCCATCCATCCATCCAGCCGTCCATCCAGCCACCCATCCATCCATTCATCCCTTCAGCCTGCCATCCATCCAGCCATCCATCCAGCCATCCATCCAGCCA
>NC_092708.1:285407861-285415361 GCF_047496885.1 Scyliorhinus torazame | reverse complement strand
TGGATGGATGGATGGATGGATGGCTGGATGGATGGCTGGATGGAGGGATTGCTGGATGGACGGCTGGCTGGAGGGATGGATGGATGGCTGAATGGATGGATGACTTAATGGCTGGCTGGCTGGAGGGATGGATGGCTGGATGGATGGCTGGATGGATGGATGGATGGATGGATTGATGGCTGGCTGGAGGTATTGATGGATGGATGATTGGCTGGATGGATGGCTGGATGGAGAGATGGATGAATGGATGGATGGCTGGATGGATGGCTGGATGGAGGGATGGCTGGATGGATGGCTTGCTGGAGGGATGGATGGATGGATGGTTGGCTTGATTGATGGCTGGATGGCTGGATGGCTGGATGGATGGCTTGCTGGAGGGATGGATGGATGGATGGCTGGATGGATGGCTGGATGGATGGGTGGCTGGATGAATCGCTGGCTGGAGGGATGGATGGATGGCTGGATGGATGGCTGGATGGATGGATGGCTGGATGGATGACTCGCTGGCTGGATGGATGGATTGATGGATGGCTGGATGGATGGCTTAATGGATGGATGGCTGGATGGATGGCTGGATGGTTGGATGGATGGATGGCTGGATGGATGGATGGCTGGATGGATGGATGGCTGGATGGCTGGTAGTCTGGATGGATGGATGGCTGGATGGATGGCTGGATGGATGGACGAATCGATGGAGGGATGGCTGGATGGATGGCTGGCTGGAGGGATGGATTGATGGCTGGATGGATGTCTTGATGGTTGGATGGATGGATGGCTGGATGGATGGATGGCTGGATGGATGGATGGCTGGATGGCTGGAAGTCTGGATGGATGGATGGCTGGATGGATGGCTGGATGGATGGCTGGCTGGAGGGATGGATTGATGGCTGGATGGATGTCTGGATGGAGGAATGGCTGGATGGATGGCTGGCTGGAGGGATGGATGGATGGATGGATGGCTGGATGGGTGGCTGGATGGATGGATGGCCGGATGGACGATTGACTGGAGGGATGGATGGATGGATGACTGGATGGATGGCTGGCTGGTGGGATGGATGGATGGATGGATGGATGGCTGTATGGATGGCTGGATGGATGGATGGCTGGATGGATGGCTGGCTGGAGTGATGGATGCGTGGATGGTTGGATCGATGGCTAGTTGGATTAATGGCTGGATGGATGGCAGGCTGGAGGGATGGAATGATGGATGGATGGCTGGATGGTTGGCTGGATGGATGGCTGGATGTCTGGATGGCTTGCTGGATGGATGGATGACTGGTTGGCTGGATGTATGGATGGATGGCTGGATGGATGGCTGGATGGATGGATGGATGGATGGATGGGTGGCTGGATGGATGGATGGATGGATGGCTGGATGGATGGCTGGATGGATGGCTGGTTGGATGGATGGATGGATGGATGGATGGATGGATGGATGGATGGATGGATGGATGGCTGGCTGGCTGGATGGATGGCTGGCTGGAGGGATGGATGGAAGGCTGGCTGGATGGCTGGATGGATGGCTGGCTGGAGGGATGGATGGGTGGCTGGATAGATGGCAGGATGGATGGATTTCCGGATGGATGGCTGTCTGGAGGGATGGCTGGATGGATGGATGGCTGGATGGATGGCTGGCAGGAGGAATGGATGGATGGATGGATGGCTGGAAGGATGGCTGGATGGATGGATGTCTGGATGGATGGCTTGCTGGAGGGATGGATGGATGGATGGGTGGCTGGATGGATGGCTGGATGGATGTCTGGATGGATTGCTGGCTGGAGGAATGGATGGAATAATGGAAGGCTGGACGGATGGCTGGATGGATGGAAGGCTGGATGGATGGCTGGCTGGAGGGATGGATGGATGGATGGCTGAATGGATTGCTAGATCGATGGATGGCTGGATGGATGGCTGGCTGGAGGGATGGAGTCATGGATGGATGGCTGGATGGATGGCTGGATGGAAGGATGACTGGATGCATGGCTGGCTGGAGGGATGGATTGAATGATGGATGGCTGGATGGCTGGCTGGATGGATGGCTGGCTGGAGCGATGGATGGATGGATGGATGGCAGGATGGATGGCTGGAAGGATGGATGGCTGGATGGATGGCTGGCTGGAGGGATGGATGGATGGATGGATGGCTGGATGGATGGTTGGACGAATGGATGACTGGATGGATGGCTGGCTGGAGGGATGGATGGATGGAGGGATGGATGGATGGCTGGATGGATGGATGGCTGGATGGCTGGAAGTCTGGATGGATGGATGGCTGGATGGATGGCTGGATGGATGGACGGATGGATGGAGGGATGGCTGGATGGATGGCTGGCTGGAGGGATGGATTGATGGCTGGATGGATGTCTGGATGGAGGAATGGCTGGATGGATGGCTGGATGGAGAGATGGATGAATGCATGGATGGCTGGATTGATGGCTGGATGGAGAGATGGATGAATGCATGGATGGCTGGATGGATGGCTGGATGGAGGGATGGCTGGATGGATGGCTGGCTGGAGGGATGGATGGCTGGATGGATGGATGTCCGGATGGATGGCTGGCTGGAGGGATGGATGGATGGATGGATGGATGGATGGATGGCTGGATGGATGGATGGCTGGACGGATGGCTGGCTGGAGGGATGGATGGATGGATGGCTCGATAGATGGCTGGATGGATGGATGGCTGGATGGATGGCTGGCTGGAGTGATGGATGGATGGATGGATGGATGGATGGCTGGATGGATGGTTGGATGGATTGCTGGCTGGAGGAATGGATGGATTAATGAATGGCTGGACGGATGGCTGGATGGATGGAAGGCTGGATGGCTGGCTGGCTGCAGTGATGGATGGATGGATGGATGGCTGAATGGATGGCTCGATCGAAGGATGGATGGATGGCTGGCTGGAGGGATGGAGTCATGGATGGATGTCTGGATGGGTGGCTGGATGGAAGGATGGCTGGATGCATGGCAAGCTGGAGGGATAGATTGATGGATGGACGGCTGGATGGCTGGCTGGATGGATGGCTGGCTGGAGGGATGGTTGGATGGATGGCTGGAAGGATGGATGGCTGGATGGATGGCTGGCTGGAGGAATGGATGGATGGATGGATGGATGGATGGATGGCTGGACGGATGGATGGCTGGATGGATGGCTGGCTGGAGGGATGGATGGATGAATGCCTGGCTGGAGGGATGGATGGATGGATGGATGGCTGGATGGATGGCTGGATGGATGGATGGCTGGATGGCTGGCAGGCTGAAGGGATGGATGGATGGATGGCTGAATGGACGGCTGGATGGATGGATGGCTTGATGGATGGCTGGCTGGAGGGATGGATTGATGAATGGACGGCTGGATGGATTGCTGGATGGATGCCTGGATGGATGGATGGCTGGTGGGATGGATGGATGGATGGATGGATGGTTGGCTGGCTGGAGGGATGGATGGATGGATGGCTGGATGGATGGCTGGATGGAGGGATGGCTGGCTGGCAGGAGGGATGGATGGCTGGATGGATGGATGGCTTAATGACTGGCTGGAAGGAGGGATGGATGGATGATGGATGGCTGGATGGATGGATGGATGGCTGGATGTATGGCTGGCTGGAGAGATGGATGAATGGTTGGATGGCTGGATGGATGGCTGGATGGAGGGATGGCTGGATGGATGGCTGGCTGGAGGGATGGATGGATGGATGGATGGCTGGATGGATGGCTGGATGAATGGATGGCTGGATGGATGGCTTGCTGGAGGGATGTATGGTTGGATGGCTGGATGGATGGCTGAATGGATGGATGGCTGGATGGATGGATGGCTGGTTGGATGACTAGCTGGAGGGATGGATGGATGGATGGCTGGATGGGCGGCTGGATGGATGGATGGCTGGATGGATGGCTGGCTGGAGGGAAGGATGGATGGATGGATGGCTGGATGGAAGGCTGGATGGATGGATGGCTGGATGGATGGCTGGCTGGAGGGACGGATGGATGGATGGCTGGATGGATGGCTGGATGGATGGATGGCTGAATGGATGGCTGGCGGGAGGAATGGATGGATGTATGGATGGCTGGATGGATGGCTGGATGGATGGATGGCTGGATGGATGGCTGGCTGGAGGGATGGATGGATGGATGGCTGGATGGGTGGATGGCCGAATGGATGGCTGGCTGAAGGGATGGATGGATGGATGGATTGCTGAATGGATGGCTGGATGGATGGATGGCTGGATGGATGGCTGGCTGGAGGGATGGATTAATGGGTGGATGGCTGGATGGCTGGATGGATGGCTGGCTGGGCGGATGGATTGATGGATGGATGGCTGGATGGATGGCTGGATGGATGGATGGCTGTCTGGCTGGAGGTATGGATGGATGGATGAATGGCTGGATGGATGGCTGGATGGAGAGATGGATGAATGCATGGATGGCTGGATGGATGGCTGGATGGAGGGATGGCTGAATGGATGGCTGGATGGATGGCTGGATGGATGGCTTGCTAGAGGGAGGGATGGATGGATGGATGGATGGCAGGATGGATGGCTGGATGGATGGATGGATGGATGGATGACTCGCTGGCGGGATGGATGGATGGATGGATGGATGGCTGGATGGATGGATGGCTTGATGGATGGCTGGATGGATGGATGGATGGATGGCTGGCAGGCTGAAGGGATGGATGGATGGATGGATGGCTGAATGGACGGCTTGATGGATGGATGGCTTGATGAATGGCTGGCTGGAGGGATGGATTGATGAATGGATGGCTGGATGGATAGCTGGATGGATGGCTGGATGGATGGCTGGCTGGTGGGATGGATGGATGGATGGATCGCTGGATGGAGGGATGGCTGGATGGTTGGCTGGCTGGAGGGATGGATGGACGGATGGATGGCTGGATGGATGGCTGAATGGAGGGATGGCTGGATGGCTGGCTGGCTGGAGGGATGGATGGCTGGATGGATGGCTGGCTGGATGGATGGGTGGCTTAATGACTGGCTGGAAGGAGGGATGGATGGATGGATGGATGGCTGGTTGGATGGATGGATGGCTGGATGTATGGCTGGCTGGAGAGATGGATGAATGGTTGGATGGCTGGATGGATGGCTGGATGGATGGCTGGCGGGAGGGATGGATGGATGGATGGATGGATGGCTGGATGGATGGCTGGCTGGAGGGATGGATGGATGGATGGCTGGATGGATGGATGGATGGCTGGCTGGGCGGATGGATTGATGGATGGATGGCTGGATGGATGGCTGGATGGATGGATGGATGGATGGCTGTCTGGCTGGAGGTATGGATGGATGGATGAATGGCTGGATGGATGGCTGGATGGAGAGATGGATGAATGCATGGATGGCTGGATGGATGGCTGGATGGAGGGATGGCTGAATGGATGGCTGGATGGATGGCTGGATGGATGGCTTGCTAGAGGGATGGATGGATGAATGGATGGATAACTGGATGGATGGCTGGATGGATGGATGGCTGGATGAATGGCTGGCTGGAGGGATGGATGGATGGATGGATGGCAGGATGGATGGCTGGATGGATGGATGGATGGATGGATGACTCGCTGGCGGGATGGATGGATGGATGGCTGGATGGATGGATGGCTTGATGGATGGCTGGATGGATGGATGGATGGATGGCTGGCAGGCTGAAGGGATGGATGGATGGATGGATGGCTGAATGGACGGCTGGATGGATGGATGGCTTGATGAATGGCTGGCTGGAGGGATGGATTGATGAATGGATGGCTGGATGGATAGCTGGATGGATGGCTGGATGGATGGCTGGCTGGTGGGATGGATGGATGGATGGATCGCTGGATGGAGGGATGGCTGGATGGTTGGCTGGCTGGAGGGATGGATGGATGGATGGATGGCTGGATGGATGGCTGGATGGAGGGATGGCTGGATGGCTGGCTGGCTGGAGGGATGGATGGCTGGATGGATGGCTGGATGGATGGGTGGCTTAATGACTGGCTGGAAGGAGGGATGGATGGATGGATGGATGGCTGGTTGGATGGATGGATGGCTGGATGTATGGCTGGCTTGAGAGATGGATGAATGGTTGGATGGCTGGATGGATGGCTGGATGGATGGCTGGCGGGAGGGATGGATGGATGGATGGATGGATGGCTGGATGGATGGCTGGCTGGAGGGATGGATGGATGGATGGCTGGATGGATGGATGGCCGAATGGATGGCTGGCTGAAGGGATGGATGGATGGATGGATTGCTGAATGGATGGCTGGACGGATGGATGGCTGGATGGATGGCTGGCTGGAGGGATGTATTAATGGGTGGATGGATGGCTGGATGGATGGCTGGCTGGGCGGATGGATTGATGGATGGATGGCTGGATGGATGGCTGGATGGATGGATGGATGGATTGCTGTCTGGCTGGAGGTATGGATGGATGGATGAATGGCAGGATGGATGGCTGGATGGAGAGGTGGATGAATGCATGGATGGCTGGATGGATGGCTGGATGGAGGGATGGCTGGATGGATGGCTGGCTGGAGGGATGGATGGATGGATGGATGGCTGGATGGATGGCTGGATGGCTGGATGGATGGCTTGCTAGAGGAATGGATGGATAGCTGGATGGATGGCTGGATGGATGGATGGCTGGATGAATGGCTGGCTGGAGGGATGGATGGATGGATGGATGGCAGGATGGATGGTTGGATGGATGGATGGCTGGATGGATGACTCGCTGGCGGGATGGATGGATGGATGGATGCATGGTTGGATGGCTGGATGGATGCATGGCTTGATGGATGGCTGGATGGATGGATGGATGGATGGCTGGCAGGCTGAAGGGATGGATGGATGGATGGCTGAATGGACGGCTAGATGGATGGATGGCTTGATGGATGGCTGGCTGGAGGGATGGATTGATGAATGGATGGCTGGATGGATAGCTGGATGATGGCTGGATGGATGGCTGGCTGGTGGGATGGATGGATGGATGGATAGCTGGATGGAGGGATGGCTGGATGGTTGGCTGGCTGGAGGGATGGACGGATGGATGGATGGATGGCTGGATGGATGGCTGGATGGAGGGATGGCTGGATGAATGGCTGGCTGGAGGGATGGATGGCTGGATGGATGGCTGGATGGATGGATGGTTTAATGACTGGCTGGAAGGAGGGATGGATGGATGGATGGATGGCTGGATGGATGGATGGATGGCTGGATGTATGGCTGGCTGGAGAGATGGATGAATGGTTGGATGGCTGGATGGATGGCTGAATGAATGGATGGCTGGATGGATGGCTTGCTGGAGGGATGGATAGTTGGATGGCTGGATGGATGGCTGAATGGATGGATGGCTGGATGAATGGCTGGCTGGAGGGATGGATGGATGGATGGGTGGCTGGATGGATGGCTGGATGGATGGATGGCTGGTTGGATGACTGGCTGGAGGGATGGATGGATGGATGGATGGCTGGATGGGTGGCTGGATGGATGGATGGCTGGTTGGATG